>NC_133618.1:168954064-169206399 GCF_048593235.1 Sminthopsis crassicaudata | reverse complement strand
AATTAATGCTGCAGGAAGGAATAAAATGTTTGCATTTTCTAATTGTCACTTAAAAATTTTAGAACCCTAGATACGTTTCCTTTAGAAGGCAATTTCTTGGATAAAAGAAGCCATTGGCTATTATTCCTTGAGCCAAGGCTCACTGATTTTGGATTTGGTTCTCAGCTCAGAGGGGAGTAAGTATTTCTTTCCAAAATGGGATTATGGTGTAATTCCTGAGTAGTGCAGGAAACATTTGAGCTGGAATTGACCTTTGAATAATTTAAGACTTTTTTGTATTCAAATGACCCATTCCCTACTGTATGGATGCTTATGAATTCTGAAAAATTTTCCCTATCATCCAGATTAAATCAGACTCACAAAATTAATCCCCTCACCTCATAATCTCTCTCATTACTCCTAGTTTACTTTTTTTTTTTTTCAGGATCCTAAAGTCATTAATTCATTTTCTCCTAGTTCTAAACAACTGAATTTGTTAGTCAATACCTAGGTTATTTCCTGGCACTTCAATAAAATTCAGTCTAAGTAGAATTTGGAAGCTTAATTTTCTTTATGATAATAGGGCAACTTTTCTATCCAAATTATCATTTAAATAACCTCAAGTATACCACATCACTATTCCTAGATAACCTTTAGTAGCTGTATGACCCTGGGCAAGTCACTTAACCTTGTTTGCCTCAGTTTCCTCATCTGTAAAGTGAACTAGAGAAGGAAAAGGTAAAACAACCCAATATCTTTGCCAAGAAAATTCTAAACGGTGTCACAAAGAATAAGATATTACTGAAACAGTTTGACAACAACAAAAAGGGGCAGTTAGGTGATGCAACGGATAAACACTGGACCTCTAGTGAGTTAGACTTGAGTTTAAATCCAGCTTCAGACACTTGCCACCTATGTGACTCTGGGCAAGTCATTTAACTCTTTGCCTCAGTGTCCAATGACCTGGAGAAGGAAATGAGAAACCACTGTAGTATCTTTACCAAGAAAATATCAAATAGGGTTATGAAGAGTTGGACAAAACTCCTCCACAATAAGAGGAGGAGAGGATGGAGTCAGTACTTATAACTTCATTTGTGTGGAGAATTTTTAGTGTGGAAAATCCTAATTCTTAAAGCAACTTGTCCATAACTATTTAAATTCACGAGGGCACTGAAAAATATGAAATGAAGTGCCCTTTTCCTACAGGTAGCAAAATCAGAGACAAGACTAACACTGGTATTCCTGACTTGGCCAACTCCCTATATAACAAGCTCTCTCAGATAGCTTTTTTTTTTTTTTTCCTTTTTCTTTTTTTGAAGCAATTGGGATTAAGTGATGTGGTCAGGATCACACAGCTAGGAAATATTAAATGTCTAAATCCAGATTTGAACTCGTCTTCCTTATTTCAGGGCCAATATTGTTAACTGCTTCTTTCAGATAGTTTTTAAGAATTAAAATTTGGGGCAGCTAGGTGGCGCAGTGGATAGATCACCAGCCCTGAAGTCAGGAGGACCTCAGTTCAAATCTGGTCTCAGACACTAATACTTCCCAGCTGTGTGACTCTGGGCAAGTCATTTAACCCTATTGCCTCAGCAAAAACCAACCAACCAACCAACCAACCAAATAAACAACAACAACAACAACAAAAACTAGAGTTAACACTACATTTAATTTTGTTCCCAGAGCAAGATAGCCATGGCACCATTTAAGTGGTAAGGGAGTATAGAGAAAATGAAGTCTGGATTTGGAGTTAGAGGCATCAACCCTGTGAATTAGATGCTCATTACTTCCATATAACAAATGAGGAAATTAAGGCTCAAAAAACTTAGGTGACTTGACCAGGTTACAAAGTAAGAATATGGATTGGGGCTAGAACTTAGATCTTCTTCTCTTCAAGTAGTTTTTGCCAATTTGAATAGACCACTTAGGTGAATAAATCCACAAATCCATTGGGAGATAATTTTTATTATGTGCTATATTTAAAAGGTTTTCTGATATAAGATATAAGATATAAGATATAAGAAAGAGCTATCTGAATACTAGAAGTATTAGAAGATGAGTCTTCCTGAACTCAGGTCTAGTGTTCTATGTCACTTAGATACAAAAATATAAATGAATTAATGGGGAACACATTTGTAGACAATTATTTGTATAGAGTTGATTTATTTGATTTTTGATTCAGTAGCATGGAATTTTTAAAAAGAAAACAATACTCAACATGTGTTTGCCAGTTTTTAAAACTGCCTCTAGTTTACAGAAGTGAGACAAGAAGCTGTGTAAACATAGGACTACCTAAGAGGAGAAAATTCCTTCCCTTGCTCCCAATTATCCCATTTAGAGAAACACCATTAGGCAGGTAAAAAGAAATAAGAAAGCATTAAAATATTTATTGATGATTTAGTAATAACAGTCAAAGACTTACATGAGAGCTTATTTTGGGTTTTTTTCTTGTCTGCTCAACAATTAATGGAAACTTTCCATTTTTTTTTCTTTGGAGACACTATTTTCAACTTTGTTTATGGTTATTTGCTTTGCCATTGTGATAAAGCAAGCACACCCATGATCTTGGGCTCAATTGCCTCTTCTCTTATCTCTTCTTTTTTTTTTCATCTCCCCCCATCCTTTCCTTATTCTTTTCTTCCCTTATCTCCTTATTCTCCTCTTCCCTCCCCTTTCCTGCCTCATTTATGTCATCATTTCTCTGACATCCCTTTCACCAATCTCATCACTTTCTCTGCTAACGCCAAAAGGGAGCTAACATTTTCTTAGCTGTCAATTGGTGGCTTCAGAAATGGGTTAGGTGAAGATGCTGAGGACTCAAGCTTACACTAAATTTCTCTAAGAATATATCCTGAGGATCCCTCCCTGAATAATCAACCCTTACAACATTATTTGGAACAAACTGATATTTGTGTTTCTCCATTGCCTCCTTTAGTATTTTTTTCTCTTTTGTTAGAATGTTCCCCCATCATATCAAGCAGCTAATTCTCATTGGATGTCCCCTGCCTATTCAAAGTCCTTTGCCAAGACTTATCCAAGACTCCATATACTTTTTAGGTTTTGAACATCAGTGCTGCCTTTTGACAATGATTTCTTTATTTTTTACAATCTTCATATGATTATGATAATTTCTTTATTGTTAATCTTTCTCATATCCATTTTACAATCCCAATTCATGCTATTTATATATTTGTTTGTTTGTTTGTATGTTTGTTTGCTGAGGCAATTGGGATTAAGTGACTTGCCTAGGGTCATACAGTGTTAAATGTCTAAGACTAAATTTGAATTCAGGTCCTTCTGACTTCAGGGCTGGCACTCTATCCACTGCACCACCTAGCTGCCTCATGCTGTTTATATCTTAAAAGGAACTGATGTCATACTTTATCTTTAAGGATCATGACTTTGATTGTAGTTCTGTCCTGAAGAAATAAAGGTGTGAAGAGAAAAGATGGATAAAAATATATATTGTGGGTTCCCCTTCAATTTTTTTTCTTTCCTTCTCCATTTGTTTTATATGTATGATTTGTGTGTGTGTATATATATGTGTGTGTGTGCGTGTGTGTGAATAGGTCAATGATTTCATTAGTGTAGGGAATACCCAGTAAGGAGATCCTCTTCTATCAAACTAACTGCATTGAAAATTTCTTAGAGGGTTGCTTGAAACACTGAGATGTAAATTGACCTGCCTGTAATCACATAAATTGTGTGTATCAATGGCGAAACTGGAACCCTGATGATCTTGAATCAAAAGTCGGCTGTTAACATGAACTGCTTCAATAAAATATATATTTATATGTTTAACTGGTGTCGTTAAATTGATATTATGGTTCTTATCCATCCAAATAAAACCCAACAGTGCATCTATGATGGAGTCAGTTTAACATTGGTCCAACTCTTTTCCCTACTAAACTCAAAGTCCATATCTTGTTGGTGGTCATCTTTGTATCTAAGAAGTATTGTAATAGCAAAAAGTACCTCTTTCTGCCAGTTATCTTTCAGATTAGGAGAGCTAAACCTCTCAAATTCATAAGGTTATTACCAAGCTTAGAAAAATCAATGTTCAGATCATTATTCAATTCCCTGTGCTCAGGGAAAGAAGGACAAGGCAGAATGGTCAGTCAGGATCATGACAGAGCTTGAAAGTTATCAATAGGAGCACATATTTTTAATGCCATGCAAGTACATCTAGAAATATTTCTTGGGACAGTAGAAGCGTCTTGAAGAGTCATAGGATTATAATTTTAGAGGTAGAAAGGATTGAAGAGAATTTGAGTCCAAACACTTAATTTTATAGATGAACAAATGAAGGCACACTAAATTGAATATTCTCTCCATTGTTCTACAACAGGGTAAAGATATAATATACATAAACATACAATACCTACATATATTATTGTTCACCCTTTGTTTTTGAAGAGAAGCAATGACATCACAGGGTAATATCTTGACTTAGGAGTGAATTGGATTTTTAGTGTGACAGAGTTGCACAAAGTTACCAGCTTTCTTCTTTCTTTCAGGGTCATAGAATTCCAGTGGTAAGACAGAAATCAAGTTAGTCTAGGATACTTTGGCATCTTCAATGTTTGATCAAGCTGCAAGAGCTCTCCACATCTCTTTTGTGATTGAACAAATTGTTCTAATTCACCCATTCTGCCAGGGGAAATCTTCACATGCTTGAGGTATACATCCCCCAGCTCTCTGATGGGTTTGAGGCCTCTTGGTTACTTTCAACCTGGTTTACCGCCAAAAGGCTGCTGAACAAGCTATAGCTTCTTGCAGTCACAGGTGAGATTTGGATGAAAGAGAGACACTAAAATTCAATGGGCATCCCTTTAAAGGATTCTGCAAGCCCTCACACCAAAAATGTTAGTCTTCCCTGAATATCTCATATACATATATACTCATGCAGATATCATATATAAAGATTTATATATTAAATATATGGATATATAAATAATATACATAAAAGAATGAATAATATGATCTAAGTTATCTATTACCCCACAATATTTGAACTCCACAAACACTGTCATTCACCTTTTTACAAATGAAAAAAATGAGAAAGAGAGAGATCAAAGGATTTCCCTATAACTTGTAGATATTTGAGGGAGGGTTTGTACTAGAATATTTCTGATATCAAATTCAAGTTTCCACTATGCCACTATAAACTGTCCATGGCATCCTGGAAAATTAGGGAGACTGGGCTCAAGATAGATTTAGAGGGAGTGGAGCCAAGATGGCAGAGAGTAGACAGGTCTTTGTCTAAGCTCTTTCTGGCTTCCCTCAAATCCACATCAGATCAAGCCTTTGAATGGGTTTTGGAGTGACAGAAGCCACAAATATTTGCAGTGTAACAAATTTCCAGCAGAATATATCTTGGAAGGATTTTAGGAAAGATCTAAATTGGTCAGGGAAAGGTTGCAACCCAGTGCAGACGCAGCACAATGCAGGGATACCCAAGGAGGAAAGGCTTCCATGCTGGGGAAATTTAGTGGGAGGCTTGTAGCCAAAATACAGCAGTGCTAGCTAGTCTGTCCTGATTCAGAAACTAGTGCATCAGCAGCCTAGCTGAGACCACCAACACAACTACAGAAGTCAAATAGTGAGCCCTTGAACCCCAGCATAACAAGTGAGACTTGGCAACACCCACCCAGGATGGAAAAAAGCTGACAACTCTAGGGCATCATAAAGCTGTTGTCACCTGTAGAGAAAGCTTGGGTCTATCTCCCCTTGTCCCTAGAACAGACCTCAACCTTTCAAGAGCAAAAATGCAAAAAGATCTCTGACCATAGATAAGGAAGGAGTGAAAGATGCTTGAATCTTACCAGGATTTCTTTGTGTATGTAATGATCACCTACATAAATTTTATATGTAAAATAATTTCCCTTTTTTATATATTAGGTAAAGATTTGTAAAAGCTACACTTACACAAATGAAATTATTATAAGTGTTAATATATTTTTTCATGTTTCATTGACTGTTTATCACTGTTTAAAAAAAAGGGAAAACTACACTGATGTCCTTGAACCAGAGGGTAAAATAGCCATTGAAAGAATCCTCTGGTTACTGAAAGAGACCCAAAAATGAAATCTCCAAGGAATATTGTAGTTAAATTCCAGAATTATTACATCAAGAAGAAAATACTGCAAGCAGCCAAAAAGAAACAATTGAAATATTGAGGAGCCACACTCAGGATTATCAAGGACTTAGTAGTTTCCATTTTAAAGGATGGAAGTTCCCAGAATATGATATTCCAGAGAGCAAAGAAACTTGGATTGCAAACAAAAATCAACTATCCAGCAAAATTAAGCATTATCTTTCAGTGAAAAAGATAAATACTTAATGAAACAGGTGAATTTCATTTATTTCTGGTGAAAAGACTAGAGCTGAACAGAAAAGTAAAAAAAAAAGAAAAAGAAAAAGAAAAAAAATTAGTTGTTTCTTTTAAAAGTTAAAAAGTTTATATCCCTATTTGGGAAGATGATAGGTTTAACTTTTGACAACTGTATCTTTGTTAGGGTATACTAAGAATATGTAGGCATAATTTGACTTTACTGTGATGATATAAAAAATAAACTAAGGGTGGAAAAGGAATTGTACTGAACAAAAAAGAAATGGGAGGTAAAATAGGGCAAATTATATCACAGAAAGAAGAAAAAAAGATCTAGTACAGTTGAGGAAAAAAGGAAGGAGGATGAGCATTGTGTGAATCTTAATATCATTGGATTTAGGTCAAAGAGAGAATATTTTTTGATTATATTAAATTACAAATTTTTTTAAATTAAAAAAAATTACAAACAAAACCAATACAGATAAGATTAGAAGGCAAACAGAAAACTAAGAAAAAAATCTTTATATCCTAGGGTTCTGACAAAGGCCTCATTTTTTTTTTTTATTTTTTTTAAAAATTATTTATTTATTTATTTCTCATTTCTAAAATATGTAGAGAGTTGACTCAAATTAATAAGAATACAAGTCATTCTCCAATTGATAAATGGTCAAAGGATATGAACAATTTTCAGATGAAGAAATTAAAACCATTTCTAGTCATATGAAAAAATGCTCTAAATAACTATTAATCAGAAATGCAAATTAAGACAACTCTGCGGTACCACTACATACCTCTCAGATTGGCTAAAATGACAGGAAAAGATAGTGATAAATTTGGAGAGGATGTGGGAAAATTGGGACAATAATACATTGTTGGTGGAGTTGGGAACTGATCCAACTATTCTGAAGAACAATTTGGAACTATGCTCAAAGGGCTATTAGGCTGATATATTCTTTGATTCAGCTATATCCTAAAGAGATCATAAAAAAGGGAAAAGGACCCACATGTGCAAAAATACTTGTGGCAGCCATTTTTGGAGTGGCTAGAATCTGGAAACTGAGTGGATGTCCATCAGTTGGAGAATGGCTGAATAAGTTATAGTATATGAATATGATGGAATATTATTGTTCTATAAGAAATGATCAGCAGAATGATTTCAGAAAGGCCTGGAGAGACTTACATGAAGTATTATTAAGAGAAGTGAGTAGAGGCAAGATAACATTGTACACAGCAACAAGATTATGTGATGATCAATTATGATGGATGTGGCTCTTTTCAACAATGAGGTCATTCAATCCAATTCCAATAGATTTGTAATGGAGAGAGCCATCTATTCCAGATAGAGAAATGTCAGGATTAAATGTGGATCACAACATAGTTTTTTTTTCACATTTTTTTGTTGTTTTTTTTGCTTGCTTTTTGTTTTCTTTCTCATTTTTTCTCTTTGATCTGATTTTTCTTGTGCAGCATAATACATGTGGAAATATGTATAGAAGAATTGTACATGTTTAATATATATTGGATTACTTGCTGTCTAACAGTGGGGTGGGAGAGAAAAAAATATGGCATGCAAGGTTTTGCAAGGATGAATGTTGAAAACTATCTTTGAATATATTTTTAAAATAAAAAGCTATTATTTTAAAAAAGCAAAAAAGAGAGGGTTAGAGATAATTATTTTTCATAAAATTGAAAATTCTTTTTACTTTGACCAAAATACTTTCTTCATCTGTAAAATGAATTAGGCAAGGTAGGCTTAGATGTTTTTTAAGTTCCTCTTCCAGCTTAAAATCCTATGATCCTGAACACTTTGTTATTTGGAACGATGGCAACTCACTGTATATTATTCTTCTAAGAGAAACTCATTTGATATTTTTAGAATTTTTGCCAAATGGCCTCATTTCAGTGAAAATAACAGGGATAAAAATCTGTTACTAAAAGTCTACCAAGTCTAAAGAATTATAAATTATTAAAATGTATAGATTCTAATCTTTAAAAATAGAACATAAAATAAACACAACTGATTATTTCTACCTATGAAAATAGGGATTATTGAACTTCTAGATGAACATGTACAAAGTACTGAGTAGAACTTTATTTTGTTCTGGTCAAGAATTGGTCCAAATGTGGATTTCAATCTTATAAAACTCAAAGAAAGAGAATTATTTTTTTCCTAGCTTTTTATTTTCAAAATATATGCATAGATAGTTTTCAGTATTTACCCTTGCAAAACCTTGTGTTCCAAATTTTTTTCTCCTCTTTTCCCTTCGCCCCCTCCTTTAGCAAGTAATCCAACATATGTTAAATATGTACAATTCTTCTGTACATATTTCCACAATTATTACACTGCATAAGAAAAGTCATATTAAAAATAGGGAAAAAATGAAAAAGAAAACAAAATGCCAGCCAACAACAACAAAAAAAGTGAAAATACTAGGTTATGATCCACATTCAATCTCCATAGTCCTCTTTCTGGATGCAGATGGCTCTCTCTATCACAAGTCCATTGGAACTTGTCTGCATCACCTCCCTGTTGAAAAGAGCCACATTCATCAGAATTGATCATTGCTTAATCTTCTTGTTGCTGAGTACAATGTTTTCTTAGTTCTATCACTTCATTCAGCATCAGTTCATGTAAGTCTCTCCAAGCCTCTTTGAAATCATCCTGGTGATCATTCTTATATAACAGTAATATTCTATAACATTCATATGCTATAATTTGTTCAACCATTCTCCAATTGATGGGCATCTCCTTAGTTTCCAGTTCTTGGCACTACAAAAATGGCTGCTAACTTGTCTTTCTTTCACCTTTTATAGTTAAGGTCAAGTTTTTTTTTTTTTTTTTTTTTTTTTTTTTGCAAGGGTTAATGTTGAAAATTATCTGTATTTATATTTTGAAAATAAAAAGCTTTAATTTAAAATCAAATATAAGTCCCAAGGCAGAATCTTTTTTTTTTTTTTTTTTTTTTTGGATGCCTTTTATTTTTATGTCACATTCACATCTATATTACCACTACCTCCTTCCTATATTGAATCCTCATATTTAACAGAGAAAAACTAATTGGGTTAAAACAAATAATACAGGATATGACAATTTATAGGTAAAATTTTGCCTCTATGTAGGTCTCTAGCTAACAACAGAAAAAGCTATGCTTTACTATCTAGTTTTTTGGGGGAACAAGTTTCATTATTACAGTTATTTATAGTATATATACCTTTCAATTTTCTTTTCATTTACAGAGTTGTGAGGATCAAATAAGTTTATATTTTGAAAGTGCATTGCACAGTTTCTATCAAATAGTAGGCACTTAGTATTGCTTAACTGAACCTCACAACAACTCTTGGAGGAAGTGCTATTGTTATCCTTATTTTACATTTTTTTTTTTTTATTATATATATATATATATATTTTATAATATTATCCCTTGTATTCATTTTTCCAATTTACCCCCCCTCCCTCTATTCCCTCCCCCCGACGACAGGCAATACCATACATTTTACATGTGTTACAATATAGTCTAGGTACAATACATGTGTGCGAATATCACTTTCTTGTTGCACAATAAACATTAGAATCCGAAGGTACATGCAACCTGGGCAGACAGATATTAGTGCTAACAATTTTCATTCCCCTCCCAGTGTTTCTTCTCTGGGTGCAGCTACCTCTGTCCATCATTGATCAACTGGAAGTGAGTTGGATCTTCTTTATGTTGAAGATTTCCACCTCCATCAGAATACATCCTCATACAGCATTGTTGTTGAAGTGTACAGTGATCTTCTGGTTCTGCTCATTTCACTCAGCATCAGTTGATTTAAGTCTCTCCAGGCCTCTCTATATTCCTGTTAAGGTCAAGTTTGACCCAATTCCCTTCTCCACATGGAAGGTATTACCAATTAGATCTGGACTCCAGTGAGTGTTAGATCAAAGAGGCCATTTTTAGAACTATGGTTCTCTCTTTCAAACCTATCTTCCCATTTAGATCATAGTATAACATTCCCAGAGAAGGAAGGGGCTCAATGGCCACCTAATCTAACCCCTACATAAATAAGAATCCCATCTACAACATACTAGATAATGTAGTCCAGTTTCTTCTTGAAGGCCTTCAGTGAGAGGGAAAGCCTCTCATGACATACATCAGGCCTAAATTTACCTAAATTTCTCCATCCCTCTTAGTTTTAGGTTCTCCCTTTACATAAATAATAAAAAGGAAATAATCAACAAAATACTTGAAGAGCATTTTAAAATTCCCTTAAAGTCTTCCCTTCTTTGGATTAAACTTCCATGCTTCATTATTCCAGTTGTTATATACAATAAGCTACAAGTATTCCATCATCCTGGACACTCTCTTTTAGATGTCTCCAGCCTATCAATATTCTTTTCATATTGTAGTATTCAATTAGTACTCATCTAATCTGGGCAGAGTAGAGTTGCACTTTTCTTCCTTATTCCGGAATACCATGAATATTCCACTATGGACTAGTTTTGAGCTTGAAGTTCACAAAAAAAAAATCAGCTCTCTTGCAAACTACTGTTTATATAAGTCTAGCATCATATAATTATAAAATTGTTCTTTTTAGAACCAAAATTAAAACATTATTAAATATCATCAGCTAATGATTCAGTAGATATGATTTTTGGCCTGCAATTAGGAAGACTTGAATTCATAGTTCCAGTCTCTCAAAATTGTTGTATGAAATATGATGACTTTTGTAAAGCAACTACTATGTGCCAGACCTTGAGCTAGGTACTTATTAGGTGTCTAATCAATGTTTATTTCCTTCCTTTCTTGGTGTATCTGATCCAATATTTTCACCTGTCAAGTTATTTTTGTAGTCAGACTCTCTACCCAACATCATTTTGGTTTCAGGTCATCTGCACATTTGACGAACATGCAATCAGTCTGTGACTCTTCACAGATTTACATCAGGGGAAATAAATATTAAATAGCTGTAGGTCAAACCCAGAATTTCCCTGGCCCAATCATTGCTCATTGCAAATCTAATTTTTCAAATATATCTCTCCATCTTTTCCATAAGTATATACTTTACCAAAAATTTAGGTATGATATTAGCTCTGTCAAAATAGAAAATGAGTTAAGTCTGCTGTAGATTAATTTTTTTTTTGTTACTTAGGCACTTGAGGTTAAGTGACTTGCCCAGGGTCACACAGCTAGGAAGTGTGAAGTATCTGAGATCAGATTTGAACTCAGGTCCTCCTGACTTCAGGGCCGGTGCTCTATCCACTGTGCCACTTAACTGCCCCTGATGTATATTACTTTTGAGGAAATCATAATGTTTTTCTGTGATCCTTGCTTTCTTTTCTAGAAGCCCATTTATTCAGTATCAGAGAAGAGAGAGCTATCCATGTTTGTGTTTAAGGATACTTATTTTTCCCCCTATAGGGCTTGTACCAAAGCACTTTGGAAACTCCAGTGAGTAGAAACTGGTATTATTCAGGAAGACATCTCCTCACTTGAATTTTTCTTTTTACCATTCAACTTTTATACCTGACCTGGTACCTAACTAGTCAGTTTTATATACTAATACTTAAGATGAAGAATAGTATTTTATTCCAGCAGATAATTTCTTTTCTTTCATAATAGAAGTTTGGTCCAGGAATTTACTAACTGTCCTTCACTGTAATGACCATTAGTTTTTTTCTTTTTCTTTTTCTTTTTTTTACTGTACCATGTAATCTATACATCCTCCCTAAGTAAGGTCTAGGCTTATGTGTCATGCCAGACATTTAGTTCTAATCTTTATATGTGATATGGTATTCATTTCATTGTTCTTCATTTAAAAGAAACTTGATTCTTCTTTTTTTAGTTGATTGGTGTTTTTGTTGTAGTTGTTGTTGTTTTTTAGTGGCTATTAGAAAGTCCCTGAAGAAGCCAATAAACATGAATCTGAATCCAGCTGGATTGTATCATCTGTGTCAATTTTCTACTCTGGACAGAAATGGAAGTCAGGGTTGAAGGAATGAAAGTAGACCAAATCATATTGTTTGAACACAATGGAAAAAAACCCAAGAAGAATAGATACTTAAATTGCAAATTCAAATAAATTAATAAATGGTGTCATGGACTTGCGGAATTTAGATTTCTCTTTTATAGACACATAGGCAAAAAAAAAAAAATAAGGCCAGTGCCCTCACTTAATCAATAATTGCTAGGGAATAAGAATTGTTTTTATTTGTATCCCTCCTTAAAGAAACAAAAAGGAATGTGGCAGAATAAGATTTCATTCTTCAAGTTTTGTTCCACTCAACAGATATAAGTCTTGCCTCTTCCACAAATTCGTAGAGCCTAACTCTGTTTTCATATATGATACATTCAGAAATTCAATCATGTAGTCCAATCCTCTCAATAAAAAGAAACATGTTCCCAATGCTTCAGTGACTTCCCTTAGGTCACACAGATAGCAAGTAAGAGCTGAGATTAAAACTCTGGCTCCAAATCCAGAACTCTTTTCATTGCACCATTAGAAATACAAATGCCATTTTTCCTCTTGTGAAATGCTTTATTAAGAAGACTAACTTCTTAAATTGTGGATCACAATCCTATGTGGGATCCCATTACTGAATATGGGGGGGTTACAAAATTATGATTTATTATCAGTTAATATTTGATTTGTATTATATTCCTATATACTCGGGGTCACATAAAAATTTTCTCAAGTTAAAAGGGATCATAATTAGAAAAAAATTTAAGAAATTCTTCTGTGTAGTACACATGTGTCTGATACTTTGCACAATGCCCCTTGTTCCCTGAACTTCAAAAAGTGTTTATTGAATTTTCAAACCGTACCTATTAAAGCAGGAAACAGGAAAGAGTTGCTTTATGCTCTTACTTGGGGTTGCTGTACATTGGAAAGGAAATTCCCTCTACACACTTGACAACAAGCTGACCCAGCAAACAGAAGACTGTGAGTCTGTCTGAGGGAAGGAGGAGAGGAGCAAAAGTGTGTGATCATCAGGAATTATTTCCATTAGGAAATTCTGAAACAGAAATTTAATAGAATTGCTCTAATATTTCTTCCTATGGATATTTTCTAATGCAATCGTTTTGGAAAAGGATGTAGAAGAAGTACATCACTCAGTTTCTGCATAGGTTTCAGTGAAATTATAGTTTCACTTGATGGAATTGTAAAATGTTGATGATCAAATTGATAGGGAAATAAAAAGGCAACAAGAAAATAAAGAAACATTTATTAACATCTACTCTGTGACAGGCACCATTTTTATTCTACAAATATTATGTTATTTAATTTTTAGGTGCTAATATGATTCTCTTTTTGCAGATGAGGAAACTGAGGCAAAGAGAGATTACAGGACTTGCCCAAGGTCACAAAGACAGTAAGTGTTTGAGGTTGGATTTATACACAGGTGCTCCCTATTCTAGACTCAGCATTCTATATACTATATCATCAAACCAAAGAGTATATTTGGAAAAAAAATTAGAGAGACTATAGTGAACAATGAGTTTTAAATAATTGCTACAAAACATTATGAAGCTCATAGCTTTAAGGCATACTTTTCATAGATCTGATAGAATGATTTATTTATCCAATAAAATGTAAACCTCTTAAAGTAAGAGATTACTACTTTCACTGTATAGGCCCAGTACTTTGCATGTAATAAATAATCATTGTTTGTTGAATTGAATTAAGTTATTGAGAAACTTCCATAAACTAGGCCTATAGGAAATATAAACACTACTCCAATGCTTATGGAATATTTATTTCAAGAAGAGAGATAAAACAAACATGCAATAAATTTAATTGATCAGAATGTGACTTTCATATGAAAAGTTCCAAGTGCTGTGTGAGATAAAATGAAGGATCTAGTGTGTACAAAGGGAAACTTTTTGTGTGATGGCCTTGAAATGGGACTTTAAGGAAAAGAATGATTTCAACAACTATAGACACTTTGAGTCTAGGGAGTGGGCAGGGAATTACAAAATCCCTCCTTTGGAAGGTGCTCTGTACCTATTTAAGTAATTAATTGGAAGGGGCTTCCAGTAATTTTTTTAGGAAGGTTTAAATTGGTTAAAATAAATCTAATGCTCCTTGGTGATTTCCACCCAATATTTCTATTTCTGTCTCCTGAGGTTAATCAATATGTATTTATTAGATATTTATTATTTATTGGTCACTATATTAAACATAGAGATCAGAATGAAATATTGTCTGCTTTCAAAGACTTTACATTTTAATGGAATGAATCTAATTCCTTTTCCAAATGACAAATACCTGAAGAAAGTATTGAAAATTATGAAACAAGTTTCTTCTTTAGCAGATTGAACACCCTCGTGTCCTTCAATAAATCCTTAAACTGAAATTAAAAATGGGGATCTCTATCATTCTCACGATCCTCTTCTGAACTCTTTGACTTTTCAGTGTTTCAACTGAAATATCTACTCAAATGTTCTTTTTTCAAAGATGTCCATTAAGGGAGCATCCATTTCTTTCTGGTATGTGATAACAAATAGCTAAAATGATGATGATAAAAGTTCACATTTATATAACTTCTTTTGGTAGCATGATGTAGTGTATAGTTCCACTTCTGATGCATACTAGCTGTGTGATCTTTAGATAGTCACATAAACTTTCAGCATTTTAAGCAATTCTCTGAGACTATATAATACAGGGATGATACCTGCATTGGTAGAGAGTTTCTTCAGAAACTCTTATACTGATAAAGTTCCTTATACTAATGAAGTCATAGGTTGATTTATTGCTCATTTATTTCTTAAGTTCAGAATAAAATAAAATTTAAAAGACTTATAAAGCATATAAAATCACATTTAGTCTGATCATGATAATAACTTTGTGTGCTAGATAGTTAATATCTCCACTTACAAATGAGACTCATAGAAATTTAATGATTTGCCAGAGTCACACAAATGGAAACCATCTGAGATTGGATACCACTATCAAAAATTATTGCTGCTGCTGTGTCTACTAATTATTGTTGTTATTGTTATCCATTCTTTCTTAATCCAAATCAAGTACTTCAAATAATTTACTATGCTATCTTCCATCGCCATACTTTCTGCTTGTCAATAGGAAAAAAAAACAACAACTTCAAATTAGCACATGATGCTATGTTCAAATTTGTTGAAAGAAAATACTCCTTCACATGTATTATTTTTTGGCTTTTTTGTTTAAAAAACCAGTTTCATTTCTTTGAATGTTATTTATAGACAGACATAAATTGTTCTCATGGCTTTCCAAGTGTATGCATATTTCATCTTCTATTGCCTAGACTGGAAAATCTTCTTGGCATCTCTTCTAATTCTTTTGAATCTGGCATCTTCAGCTCCAGATTAATTGCCCTGAATATAAGCAACACTTGATTCATTCTTATTATGTGCCAATCTGAAGGTGATTTTCTATTGATTTCTATGCCTGGAATGTGATGGAATTGCCAGTGTCACATCACACAGTGATAACCCTCACATAAAGGAACAAAAAAAGTAACTCAGCTTCTGCCTGCTTGATGACCCAAACAGGGTTGTGAACTAGGGTTTACATACTTCACATTCCTCCCAACAAACCCTTGAACTTCTCAAAACCTGGGTGGCTCAGATTAGTGCTCCTCAAATAGGACAGGATGCCACCTTTTCCCACCCTTTGCATACCATAGGGTTGATAAGTTCCTATTCTCCACCTCTAAGGCAAGTAGGTTAACATTTAACACATCCTGCAAACGGAGAACTTTTGTAAATGGCTGGGAAAAGGGCATTATCCTTTGTATAATTTGGGAATCTTAAGTAAATTAATAGCAGGAATTATAGTAGCTCTAGTATATTAGCAGTTGGAGATAGAACATTGCCTTCCGGCATGGCGCCTAGACCTATTGACTAATAGGAACTATTCTGTGTACTGATGCCCTGATTTCTCAAAGTTTTAATGATTTAGACTTAGACAAACAAATGGGAAACTCTCTTTGGCCTAAAATATTAATCTTTTATAGGGATCAATAAGCAAGATTCATAAAGTTGGGAAATGCATCTTTCCCATCTGAAGTAACTGGCCTTCCAAATCAATATATCAAAGTGCCAAAGAAGGGGGAAAACTAAGAAACAAAACAAAACAAAATGCTGGTAGGGGAACCATATCACTTGGAATTCTTATTCACAGGATTTTCATTATTTCTTGGATATCTTGGATAAATCATTCTCTTTGACTTACAGTTTACTCAGCCTTTGGACTACATGATTTAATGTGAGTGCTTTCCCTCCCTTAATTATTTCTATTTGTCCTGTATATGGCTTGTTGGTATATATTTGCACATTATCTCCACCATTAGAGTGTAAACTCCTTAAGAACAAGGATAGTTTTTTATTTTTTGTTTTTGTATCCTCTGTCTTTAGCAGGGTCCCTGACCCATAGTAGACACCATATAGATATTTATTCCTTGATGATTTAAAAATTCCTTTCCACATCATTGTCCTCTGGCAATTATGATTGTGGAATATTGCAGGCACTTTATGACCCTGTCTCTGTGTTGGTTGATTTTGCTTAATGATTTTCTTTTTCTTTCTTCCTTTCTTTCTTCCTTCCTTTCTTCTTCCTTCCTTCCTTCCTTCCTTCCTTCCTTCCTTCCTTCCTTCCTTCCTTCCTTCCTTCCTTCCTTCCTTCCTTCCTTCCTTCCTTCCTTCCTTTCTTTCTTTCTTTCTTTCTTTCTTTCTTTCTTTCTTTCTTTCTTTCTTTCTTTCTTTCTTTCTTTCTTTCTTTCTTTCTTTCTTTCTTTCTTTCTTTCTTTCTTTCTTTCTTTCTTTCTTCCTTCCTTCCTTCCTTCCTTCCTTCCTTCCTTCCTTCCTTCCTTCCTTCCTTCCTTCCTTCCTTCCTTCCTTCCTTCCTTCCTTCCTTTCTTTCTTTCTTTCTTTCTTTCTTTCTTTCTTTCTTTCTTTCTTTCTTTCTTTCTTTCTTTCTTTCTTTCTTTCTTTCTTTCTTTCTTTCTTTCTTTCTTTCTTTCTTTCTTTCTTTCTTTCTTCCCTCTTTCCTTTCCTTCCTTCCTTCCTTCCTTCCTTCTTTCCCTTTTTCTTTCAAAAGAGGATTTATTTGTTTGGGAGAAGGGATAGAATGCAAGCTTGTTGAAGGCAGAAACTGTCTTCATTTTTGTTGTCTCTGCAGTGGCAATAATAGGTATAAGAAGTAGAAGCTGCTTAATGAATTCTCATTTCATTGAATTGCTGAAAAGAGAAATGTCCAATAATATATGTAATATAAAATGGGCATCAATAAACCTTTTAAAAACTTATGTATTGTTTTAGTATCACTTACATTTCCCATTTTATTCCTCCTTTTGTCCTTCCAATAGTTATATTCTTCATAACACAGAATAAAAGAAAAGGGGAGAGGGGGAAGCTCAGCCCATCAAACAAGCTTGACATTTTACTCATAGTTCTGAATTCATAATCCCTTACTTCTGTTAAGAAGGAAGAATTGTGCTTTCTTATATCTCTTTTTTGGGGCCAAGTTCAGTTATTATAATTTCATAGTATTCAGTTTTGATTAAAACATTTTTTAAAAAGTCTCCTCTAGTTATAAATTCCTTAGAGTTTAAGTATTTATGTACTTGGCTTTGTCCTGAGCATTATGGCAGATAAAGAAGGATAAGATGTGGTACTTGCCCTTGGAGAACTAATAAGACTGACATACATAAAACATAACAAAGTATACAAACAAACTAGAATAAAATGGGAAATTGTATAGGATAGACTTTAAGTGCTGGAGAAGTTCCAAGAAAGGGAACTAAAGAAGGGTTGAAGCAGCCAAAAGGGCTTAACGGAAGAGTTGGCTCACGAACTGAGCTTTAAACGATAGGTAAGGTTTAGGAAAACAATTATGTTACAAATCAATTGGGACAGAAACAACTTTTCTATTTTGTTTTGTTTTCAACTGGTGAAATTTTGACATATTTGGATTGTCAAGCTTTCAAATAGTATACACTTTCTTCAGTGTTCTTGGTGAAAGCTTTTTTTTTTTTTTCTTTCTTTCTTTTCTTTTCTTTTTTCTTTTTTCTTTTTTTTTTTCTTTTGACATTGTATATCTATACAGAATGGTGCAGTTAGAAAGACCTAGACTGAAATCATGTTTCTTACACAAACTGGCTATATGATCTTGGGCAATTATTTGAAACTCCCAAATCAATTCAAAAGGCATTTCTTTAGTGATAACCATGTGCTAGGTACTGAGCAACAGGCTGAAGATACAGAAAAAGGCAAGAGATAGCTATTACTTCTTAGAATAGGTAAGATGGTAGGTGAAACTCGATGAAGCCAGAAAGACCTGAAGGCAGAGCATGAAGAAGGAGAGAATTCGAGCCAGGAGGGAAAGATAGTGAACATGCTTAGAGAGGGAAGGCGGGGTGTCTTGGATAAGGAACAGTAAGGAGGTCAGTGTTATAGTTCATAGAGTACATAGCATGAAGGAAGGCATAAGGAAACTGGAGAGGTCGAAAGGAGCCAGGTTATGAAATTCTTTAAAAGCCAAATGGAAAAATTTAAATTTAACCCAGGAGGTGCTAGGGAGGTATATAACAGTATATTAAGAGGGATGACATGGTTAAACTTATACTATTAGCAGATTAATTTGACAGTTGAGTAGAGGATAGACTGGAGGGGAGAGCAGGGAGTGAGGAAAGACTTGATACAAGGAGATCAAATAGTCTATTGCAATACTCTAGTTATGAGGTGATGGGGGTTTACACTAAGGTGATTGCAATGTCATAGAAAAGATGAAGAAATATATGACAGATGTTTTAAAATTAACATACAATTAAAATTTTTATAATTAAATAACTAATAATTACTAAAACAATAAGATTTAGTAATGGATTACATGTGAGAAATGAGAGAGTGAATTTAAGATGACAACTGGGTTACCCAATTCCCTTAGTGAAGTGTCTAAGACACTAGTTGTAGAAAAAGTAATAATGGGAGCTCTCTATATGGATGAAATCATTTGTTCTTCCTTTATTCAGTCTTGTCTGAATCTACTTTTACCCACAAAATTTTCTTGGCAAATATACTGGAATGGTTTGCCATTTCCTTCTGCATTGTGTTCCCATTGTACAGATGAGGAACTGAGTCAAATAGAGGTTACATGTCTTATCCAGGATCTTACCCAGGATCATACATCCAGTAAGTGTCTAAGGTCAGGTTTAAACTCAGATTTTCCTGACTCTAAGCCTGGTGTTATATGTACCTAGCTACCTCTGGTTGAAACCATAACTCCATTTTTAAAAAATAAAAGTTACATTGTAAATTCATTATTTCTCTTACATTTCAGGAGAAAAATTCAGGGTTGAGATGATCAATATAATTAACTTGGGATTCTCTAGAACCTAACCATCCATTCAACAACTATATCCTTTCTGACATTACCCATCCTGAGACTGCCCATAGCAAGGCAGGGTATTAGGATTGGGCACCGAGAGTACCAATGTACTAAAATGTGGTGTGTGTCTGCTTTGTTGCCTTAACTAAAGGGAGTATAACCACTAAAATATAACTTCTACCAATATTTTGAGAAAATTATTCTCCTGGATTTAAAGCTCCTCCATTTTCAAGCTTGACCTTCTTCTTTTCCTGTACACCCTGATGGCACACTCCAATCATCAGACATAAATTCACCTTTTTTTTTTTTTTTTTTTTTTGGTACTGGATTTGAATTTCAAAGGCTTAGGGAACTCCCAGTGAGGAAATCCCATCTATCCATGCAGATTCACATCTCTTCACAATTTGTAATCTTAGAAATTTTCACTGATATGTTACCTGATTTTCCCAAGATTACATAGACAGTAGTCACTAAGGGCAGGCTTTGAATCCAAGTCCTTGACTTCCATGCCTGTTTTTCCACTACTACATCATGTTATCTTGACAATCATCTCCTAGTTTGTTATTAATCCTTTTATAGGAGTTTATAGTCAAATGGCAAATATTATGTAGAAAAGAGATGAAAAAAACATAAGTGTAATTAGTTTAACCCTATCAACTGATAGCTAGCCCCTCCACAGAGGAGGAAAGGGAGCATAATTCTTCTGCCTTTCTGGAAAATAGAGCCTTGGGAACTCTGGGATAGCAGGTTTGTTGCTAGAATTCTATAAAATATTGGGACTGCAGTGAATCAACCCTAAGCTATGAAATTTCCTTTCCTTTATATCTGAGATGAGAAAAAATACACTTTTATTTCATTTGCAGTAAATAGTCAAGGCTGTGAAATCATGACGTGTGCAAGATGAATTCAATCTAGTGTCATTTATTTGATCATGTTTACTACCAATGAAACCAAAACAGACTGGCAATTTTTTTCTTGCTTGGCATTTATAGGCAGAATTTATTTTAAGAGAAAGGAAACATAAATAGATGAACTATTATCCTTTTGAAGTTCAGAAACCAAGAAGGAACCTAAAAATTGAATTGATACAGCATTTCTAACAAGCATGGGAGCAGGGAGAATGCTGAAAATCAAATGTTCCACATATGGTGTGAGATGCATCACAGTTGACCAGTGCCTGGTTGTTGTTCAATTATGTCTGACTCTTCATGACCCCATTTTGGGACTTTCTTATCAAAGATACTAGTGCATTTCCTTCTGAGAAACTGAGGCAAATAGAGTTAAGTGGCTTGTTCAGAATCCCACAGCTGGTAAGTGTCCAAGGCTAGATTCAAACCCATAAAGATGAGGCTCCTAATTCAAACCCTAGCATTCTATCTATTGAGTCACCTAAAAATGCCAATGTAATTGGCAAATAATCATCCAACTCTGAACATTTTCCTTTAGATTTATTTATTGTTTGGCTAGTAGTATGGACATTCCAAAAGCTAAAGTGAATGGTTCCACAATTGTTCCAAGGACGCAGAAGACTGAAGGTTAAGTTGATGATATACTATGTACCTGCTCCTTGGCAAGTCAAGTGTAGGAGAAAAGCCCAGCTGGAAGAAGTTAGCAACAGTATTGGAAATGTAAAGTGGGCTAATCCCCACAGTCAGAAGGCAAATGAAGACTCTGACCTCAGGGATCTGGAGATCGCTCTGCCAGAAGGACTATCCTTTGACATAAGGCCAACCATCCAAGGGCTGAATGAAGGTCTTGGCAACTGGGGCAGCCTTGAGATACTTTGCTACCATTTCCATGCTTGCTTAGTGTAATGCAGATTGTCAGTCAGGTTGTCTGAGGGGAGATTTACATTGATTGGGCAGCTATCACACAAAACCTTGACTATTCAGGAGCAAACTTTGGGGTCACTTCTCTATATTTAGAAAGCTCCTCGTGGTCCTTTGGGACAGGGACAAGCAGGGTGGGGTAATCAATGCTGGAAAATTACTAATACCCTACTGATTATGCTAAATAATAGTGGTTTGAAGGATGAATCACTTTCTCCTTCTGATTGTATATACCCAAGTGAGTGTCATAGAACATGTCTAATCAGAAAACTGCAATGTATAAAGAAGGATTATTATAGCTTTCAATTACAGACAGGTCACTTAATCAGATAAAACACACTGATGCTATCACACACTTTCTGGAATTAGACAATTAATCTTTTCTGGGCTTTTATGAGACTGAAAAAGAACCAGCCATTAAACTAAAACAAATTCTTTGGATACTATTTATCTTATGACAAAATGAACTTCTTATTTTGTGTGGAGTAGAGGATAGAATACTGGACTTAAAATCAAGATAACTTGGGTTCAAATTGGAGCCTTTGGCATATACTAGCTGTGTGACCTGAAACAAATCACTGAACCTACTTCTTCGGGCCTTGGGATCTTTCTAGGACTTAATTATTAAATGAAGATGTTGCCTCTGTTTTTGTGGAGTGAGTCCTCACACCTGGAGCCTCATACAGTATGGAAATTGCAGATCCTCTGACTGTCCAAGAAGGTGGCCAAGCTACAGGCCCTTTGTTGAAGATGTTCAGAGAGGACATTCATGCTTTAGACAGAGGCTGACAACAGACAACTCGGAGAAGTCTAGAGAGCTTCACTCAGCCCAATCAACTTAGGATGACTTCAAGGCATAAAATGGTCACATTCATCTTTTTTTGTTAAATGTTGAATGACATATGAACATCTCATCTTGTTCTCATGAGACTAGCCTGACTCAGACCCTGCACAGAACAAGATTACTTTGCACAGAGGAGCTACTTACTGATTTTTATTGAATTTATTGATTATTCTTCACAAGGCCTCTTCTTAGAGAAGAAAGAAGTAGGAGAACATGAAGAAAAATTGGAAGGAGGAGGTAAATGAATGAGCAGAATCATAAATGTATGTCTAATAAACAGCATCATTTACAGTTTAGTCTTGGATTTGGAATACATCTTTGCACTGAAGATTATACTCATTTCCTCACCTTAATTATTGATGACCAAGTCTCTTTAATCGTGACATTTGAATATTGGCAAAATCTTGGTATTGATTGTATTGTTCACAGAAACTTTTGACTCTCTTAACTCTTGCTAGTACCTCCTTCTTCAATCATGTATTGGGAATTCTATCCACATATTCATCTCAAGTATTATTTATGCCATTCCTGATTTTATAGTATAAAATTCATTACTTTGCAAGGGTTAATGTTTTAGTTCAATGGAATTGTAAGCACCTTAATTGGAAAATTTCTCTATGAACTAGATAAATGGAGAATTACCTGATTAGTGTGATAGAGTCTTATAACAGGAAGATGAGTGAGATCTTTGGTCTTTCATAGTCAACAAGCATTTATTAAAGTGCTTTATAAGTTCCAGGCACCATACTAAGATTTGAGGACACAAAGAAAGACAATGAAAGGTTCTTCTCTATAAAAGACCTTCCATTTTCATTGGGGAAACAATATGAATTACCATGTACTTAGAAGATATATGCAGAAGAATATTAAACACATATGTCTATATACATATGCATACCATATATTAGATATCTATATCTATACAAATGCATTTACATCTCTCTCTATATATATATATTAATGTATGAGTATTATGTGTGTGTTTTCTGTTCTGGGCCTGCTTCAGGCCAGTCCTATGGTAGTCTATGTTTCTATGGTTCATATAAGAACAAGATGAGATACTAATAGAACATCCAGCATTTAACAAAAGGAGATTAGTTTAGCCATTGCAGGACATTCAACCAATATATGCATTGAAAATACTCTGAATCGATTCAGCTGAATTAATCTCTGAATTGCTCATTGTGCTTGTCTGTCTGTCTGCCTTCCCGCTTGTTGCCAACTGGACTGGGGAGAGAATTGGGAATGCTTTCCTATCAGTGAAATTTGAGTTTATTCTTAGAGAAAGCCAAGGGAACTAAGGTGAGAAAGTAGTCTTTCAATTCTGGAACCTGTTTGGAGTCAGGAGATGGAGTGCCTTGTTTGAAGAACAGCAAATAAGTCAATCTAGCTTTATCATCAAAGTCATGGAGGAAAATAAGGTAGAAGAACCTAAGGCAGAGGCTATATCCTACATATCTACATATGATTTTAATCTAATTTCAAGAGATAAGTCATAGGCATTTTTTAAGGACACAGAAGTAAACAAGAGAATGCTGGATGGCTTCATAATTGCTCAGGTATTTTAGGATATGCTTTTTCTGACAAAAATACATTTTATGGTACTCCAAAATTAATTTTAACCTTTAAATTTTAGCTGTCAATAAGCTTTTTTTCACAGTAAAGCTTCATGAGGAATTCTCTAAGCCTGGCGTAGAAATGACTTTGCATTACTATTTAGTCAACTTTTCTTCTCCTCACAGTGGAAAAAATAGATGGCTCTTTGTCCCAATAATCAAATAAGAGGAAAAAGAATTCAGATCAGAAGTTCTTAACCTAGAGTCAGTAAACATGTTATTTTAAAATTATTTTAATTTTTTAATTAATTTTTTAATTTTATTTTTGATTTTAAAATAAATGAGTGTTTTTATTAAATTTTTTAATTTTGAGAAATATTTTGATTATATTTTAAATAATTTTTATTATTTTATTTTAATGTAATTAATTTCCTTCGTGATCTCATAAGTATTATTTTATGCATTCAAAAATATCCTGAGACATGAGTTCTATAGATTCATCCAACAAGGGCTTTAAAACACAAAAGGTTTTTGTGGGGGTTTTTTGAGGATAATCATGAAATATTATCATTAAATTTCTCATGTCCCATCTTAAATAGGATCATCTTAATCTGTGGCCCCCTTACCACATAACTAGCTATGGCTGTGTTTAAACAAACAAACAAAAGCATTTTCTGGGAATGTGTTTGTCATCTATTTTTCTTAACATAGTATCAGGACAGATTTATTCAGACCAATGGGAAATTTCCTCTGACATGGGTTTTGTTGGGGTCAGAGTGCAGGTCAAGGCGAAAAATGATTTTTCAGTGAAGGTTTACTCTAGAGTTCTGTTAGGAATTAATCTAAATTTCATAAAATCAGCGATGAAGGGAACTTGAGGCTGACCCATATGGTGCAACATATAGCTGCAAAAGTATCCCTTCCATCTGCCAAGCATTCATCTGTTTAGTCTTTATGACTCTATTTGGAGTTTTCTTAGCAAATATACCAGGAAGCTTTGCCATTTCCTTCTTCAGCTCATTTTATAGATAAGGACACTAAGGCAAAAGGGGTTGAGAGAATTGCCCAGGGTCATATAGTTAGTAAGCATGGGAGGTTGGTTGAATTCAGGTTCTCCTAACTCAAGGACTGGCAATCAATCCACTGCACCATCTCAATGCATTCATTTAGTCTTTGCTAAAAATCCTTTTAGTGAGGGAGAACCTATAACTTTTGAAAGCAGCCCATTTTATTTTAGGATGACTCTGTCAGAAACTGTTTTCAAGACTAAATTTGCCTCTTTAAAATTTCTGTCCAGTGCTATTATTGGACTGTCCTCTGGGTCCAAGCATTGCATGAGTGTAGAATCTTTTGGCCAAATGACAGAAAGCTATGATAGCTTTTCCAGTATTTATCTATCTTTTGGGGTAGCTAGATGGTACAGAGGATAGAGCACCAGCTTTGGAGTTAGGAGGACCTGAGTTCAAATTTGATCTCAGATACTTGATATTTACTAGCTGTATGACCCTGAGCAAGTCACTTAACCTTAACTGCCTTGTAATTAAATAAATAAATAAAACAAATAAAGATATCTATCCTTTCAAGTCTGCTCATATGCAGAATCTATTCTATGCTCCCCATGAGCCTGTCTGGTACAGTGAAAACACTTTTTATCTACTACTAATCTTACCTACTGTTTATTTAGAATCAGAAGACCCTTTTTCTGTTATGTATTTTCTTTGTGACCCCGGGGCAAATGACTTCATCTTTCCTTCATTTGTTAAACATGAAATTTCCAATTAATGATCTTTAAGAGTTCTTCCTGTCCAGAATTCTATGGTCTTAAGATCCAGTGACTCATTGTGTGGCCTTAAATCACTTCACCCCCCTACTCCTTAGTTCTCCTAAAATATATAAAGGAATTAGGATTCTTTACCCCAAGGGGAAAAAGAAAGAATGAACTGCTTGGAAAATGCTTGGGGATTTCTGGATGAAAGACATTGTGGTTATATAAGACATCAACCTCATTGTGATTATTGTTTTAAAGAATATGAAAGTTAGAAGAATGCAATTACTGTTAGAGAAAAGGTGTGGCTGACAGAATTAAGCACTGTTACTGTCAACCTGGAATTGTCCAGACCAAGTCAAATAGAAGTAAACATTTTATATAACTTTCACTTACACATTGCAATGATATTTAAATGTGCTATTTTGCTTTGGTTTAAGTATCAAAGAAAAAAAAAAAACCAAGCAAACAAATAAACAAAAACAGCTTTAAAATCATTCCCAAAGCATTATCTCAAGACTACTTGTCCAATGAATGAAGGGTAGGATGTTTTTAAAAAATAGTCATGTTTCTAATATGCCAATTACTGTTTGTTTCTGGTATTAATGAAAAATTTAGTTACTCCTGAGGATAGAGTATAATGTAGAAGAAGGACCTGAAGACAAGAGACTGGGCTCTTAATCACAATTCTGTGACTTTAATTAAATGGCCTAATCTTTCTGGACTTCAGTTTTTGTTTTTTTTTCCCAAGGAAAAGAATTTATACAGTATAATATCTAAAGTCTCACTTAGAGCTTAAATTTATTTTACATATCATTTTATTTAAAATAAAAATGTCAATCAATTATCCTATTAATGCCTAATGAAAAGGAGTGCCATAGTTCCTATTAATTTCACTGGCAAGTTACTTGAGAGTGATGAATGGAAATGGAAGGTTGATGATCTTTGTAATGATTTATTTTTCCAAAATGGCCCTCAGAATTAGAAAAACTTGAAAACAGTTGATCTTATGTAGCAGTTAGCAAACATTTTAACAAATGTTTTCCATTTCCATTTCCATAGTGTTTCATCAAATACAAAGATAATTCTTGAATTAAAAAATGAAAAATTCTCATTTGATGGAGAATATTCATCCTCCTAGAAAAGGTAGAAATAGGATTTGTTTTTAGTAAGGAATATTTTCTTAGTCCAGGTACAGGAGTCCCTTCTTCCTCTTTTCCTTTCTTGCCCTTGACCCTTTTTTTACCTTCCTAGGATGTATGTTTTTTTTAATCATATCTTACTGTTGGTTCTTACTGAGTTGTCAAAAATCAGCAGATAATTGTATTTCTTTTTTAGAAGCTTATTGCAGGATTTGACATTTATCCCTGTTAAATCCTATTTTGTTGATTTTGACATATTCTTCTACTCTCTTGAGATAATTTAAACCTTAATTCTATTATTCATTACATGAGTTTATATTTTCAGCTTATCATCTGCAAATCTGAAAGATATGCTTTGTATGTTTTCACCTATCCTCCTTTGTTTTAGTTTCAGATGAGAAAGCCTATCTTCCTTACCCAACTCCCTTACTTTCCTCCTTAATCTTATTAACTTTCATTTCTAAAGAGCTATTGATGCTTCTTCCTTCTCCCCTCTTCTCTCAATATTTCCTTCAATCTTCCTTTCTTTTCTTCAATTTTTTTTCTATATTTACAAAATCACTGAGATAATTCCTTATCTTATCTACTAGGTGAAGGAGATGTTAGATATTGGGATACCTTTAATCAATTAATTTCTTTCCGGCTCATTTGATAAAATTAAAGAAGATAAGGGATGAGTAACCAAGACAACATGGTATTCAGGCCTTTAATTAAGAATATAGATTGATTTTAAACCCTTAATTTATTATAATATATAAAGAAGTTCTGGCTCAAAAATGGAAAGAATTAGAAGGCAACTAACTACTGTATTAAAAAAAAAAAAGAATTGGCCATATTTCTAGTAACCCTTTATAAATAAAGACATATTCTTAGGAAGGAGTTTAGTTAGGCATGAAGCAGCTCCAAAGAATGTGATCCCTGGAAGTAGAGAAAACCAGATTTCGGAAGAAGAACATGCCTTTTAAGAGGGAATAATTCTTTGCCTTAAAGGAAGAATGGGTTTCCTACCCCACACCAGCCATGGCATTTTGCAGCAGAATTCCTAGGAATTTTCTGACATTTCTTTTGAAACTTCTTCATTGGTTTTATCTCCTTGGCCTTTTTTCTTTCCCTCTAATTTGATGATTTATATTTCTTGTTACTCCAATTATCCCTTTTCACAATAAAGTCAAAATCTTGGTATTCAAATTGATGTCTCCCTGAGTTCTAGTTTCATATGTCCAAATTTTGTATGGCATGTTGGTCATCTGCATCCTGATAATTCGCTGGCAAATCAGCATCCTTCCAAATTTGTCCCATGCCCCAATTTCGTTATTTCTGTTAAAAAGTACTGTCATCCTCCTAAACAACCCAGATTTTTAAAAAAAGTTATCTTTGTCTTTACCTTTTCCTCCACACTACAACTTTTGACTATATCTCTTGCATTTTTCTTAGTTCTCCACTCACCTCTTTCAGTGACTAATCATATCTCAGCTAAACTATTCTAGTAGTCTCCTAACTGAAAACAATTTGGGATTATTCTAAGAAAACAACTAAAATATTAATATTTTTGAGCCAGAGAGCCATTGCTAGGCATATTTCTTTTTTCCATTTATTTTATTTACATTTTTAGTTATAACTTGTCTCCCTCCCTCCTTCCCAACCCCAAGGTAGAGAAGGCCAATATTTGAGAGAGATATCTATGTATGTGGCTCCACATCATACATACTTCTTTCTCAGAGGTAGATATAAAGACCATGTAGCTGAGTTGAATCTGGGAAGAGATACTTGTTACCAAGAGATAATTTCTTGGGAAAACATATAGCAACATTGCAATGGGCCAGAATAAAAACAGTTTTTTTTATCCTTGTTTTCCCGAATGAATCCAATTGTTCCAGACGTTTGAAAAATACAATTTGTGAGTCTTAAAGTGTAAAGAGTCCTTATAAAGTGATCTTAATAGTTTATTCATTGTTACCTTAAAAAAAATATGAGCATTTCCTAGTGCAGTCATAACTTCAAGGAAAGAGTACTTAATTCAGAATCTATAGACCTCAGTTCATATCTTAGATGCTTAGGGGCTGTGCAATCACAAGGAAATAACTTCTACTTCTCTGAACGTCTCTTTCTTCATCCTAAAAAAAGGATAATGCTACATCTTACCACACAGAAGTGTGAGGGAAACATTTTGCAATGTTAAGTAAGTGTTATTTTATTATTGCTATCATTAATAATAAACACTTCAATAAAAAAATGAAAGCTTGTTCTATATAATGTTTGTGCCTAAAATTATATCAGATTCTAGCATTTACTTTCTACTTGTATTTGCTAATGTACCCTGAAAACTGAGCCACCAGTGTTTCTACATTAATAAAGTCAAACTGATTATCCTCTTCCTTTCCACAAATTTTCACCTGGGAGCTCATTTTAATGGCTGGGTTATAAAAAGGGTTTATTTTGGAAGCTGTGGCAGATCATTTGCCATAAAGAAACTGTGCCGTTTAACCCAGGGGCTTTGCCTAAAGGATTAGGAGCCTCAACCACATTGAAATTGTTACTAAATCCGGAGCCATAAATTTTAGAATTGCACACAAGCAGTAAACTGTTAGTAGAAGGCCTTTCTGCTTTCCAGGTGATCAGTTGTGTTGGGGGAGTATTAGAATGAAGGCTCTCTCCTCTCCCCCCCACCCTTCCCTTTTGTCCAGTTTCTACTCCTGTCAGTGTCACCTTCCCAAATGATTGACCCCAGTGGCCCATCTATGGGTACTATTCATCCTCTGAAGGAAGAGAAGCTGGAGAAATAGTAGTCAGGTTACCTGGGCTTTGAAGTAGAGAATAGGTCAGAATGAAGATCTGTGATCAAAAGCCTCTAAGTGATAAGGAAGTAGACATTTAATTCTCTAGGGAGGATGCTGCCACCTGTAGCCAGTTGGGAAGAGAGCTAAACAGGGCTAAGAGCTTTTGTTTTTTTTTCTTAGTACAGTAAAACTGTACTCTCTGTAGTCAGCAATTTATAAGGCAGAATGGACCATTCAAGAGAGTTTAGTTAGTCTGGAGAGAAATTTTTGCATACCTGTTGTAACATGTTACTTAGAAGAATTTTTTAGTAGAATGTTTAGTCTATGAATGGGAAAAAATCTCTAAGAAGTGACCCTCAAAGAATCCGAGAGATGACTACATTGATTTACTACTTATCTGATCTATAAAGCCTCCTATTTTAGAATAGTAAATCTTAGGGAAGTTGATTTGGATGTAAAATATATTTCTTTCACCTGCAAAACAGAAGTCTATCGATTTAGAAGTGGGGTCTAAGATCCACAACTTTGAAAGAAGTTTGACTTAGCTTAGTGGGGGCAGAGGGAGAGAGCTCTAGATCTTCTCTGTTTATTTTCTATTCGACCCGACAAGATCTAAATTGGGCTCTGGCTGTGAGAAATATAGCAAGTTAGTTCTAGAATTAACTTCCTCTGTTTGAACTACTCTTTGCATGAGCATCTACTTAAAACTGTAAGTCACAAGCCCCATCCCCACCCCCATCCTTGATATGTTTACTTTTACAAGCCAGCCCAAGGTCGCCTTAAGTAAAAGCTAAAGAATTTAATCAATAGCATAGCAAAGAAAAAAAAATCACAAGAAAATATTTCATCATGAACTCATGGGGTATACTTTTCCAGTGATTACTACATCAATAATGTAAAATTCAAACAGGGCAAAGGACTACTAAACTGCCACAAGGGGCATATATTGACTCATAATATCATAGATTAATAATGTTATCTATGTTGTATTGCATATTATTTATTTTGAAAAATATTTCCCAATTACATTTTAATCTAGTTCAGATAGAAATGGAGAATGTTGCAAGCTTGATCCTTACTTCTCCTTAATGGAGAAGGGCATCATGCATAAAATAGCACATATCATCAGAAACATTTATAGAGGACATACAGATAGGTATATTAGTAGCTGGGATAATTTGTATTTTTAACACTAAAAAGCTGTTAAACCATTAGTTGGTCACTAATTTCTGCAGTATTGTTTCTGTCCTCCACTAGGGGCATTGTATTGGGCATCTCCAGGGAGTCTGGTAAGTAAATTGTTCTCTGAACAATCTCTGTGATGTAGTCAATACTTAATAAATACTTATTGGTTGATTGCTGTGTTATTATTATCATATATATTACTATAATATATATTAGAGTTATTACTCTATACTATCCTTGTAGGGATGCAGATTGAAGAGCACCTTCCTGAGAGTAAGGACTGTATTGAAAGACCTTCACAACATGACCCCAACCTTTTTGATCTTGGGAGCATAATGATACTCTGTAATTATTACAAAGAAGTTCAGAAGAGAAGAGAGTCATTTTTACTTCAGGAAATACTTTCTGATAGTAGTCTTAAATTGGTACAAACCCCTTTTCTTTGGGAGTTTTGTGTAAATCAGAAGGGACATAGGCATGTACATATAAATGAGATAACAGACAAAGTGATAAAGATAAGTGGTATTTTTGAACTGGGAGATATCACTCTGGGGCTATACCTATCAAGGTAAATTTCTTATGGTAGCATTTAAAATGTGTCTTGGAGTATGGGTAAACAAGTAGAAAGAAGTAGAAAATAAGAAGGAATAAAAATAATAATATGCAGAGATAGGATTAATACTGGCGTATGGGAGTACTGGGAAGAAACTTGACTTTTTGGAAAACAGAATTTATTATCAAAGATTATATTATGTTATGCATCTCCCAGGCATTGTCAATTTTATATTAAGATTCTCTTGTTTTTAATTTAATTTAAATGCCATGGTTCAATTGCCCCCAGCCTATTCCGAGTAATTATACTGATGAATCATAATGTTATAGAAAGTTTCTTGGCCACAGGACTATTCTATAGAACATGGATGATGATGATGATGATGATAGTAGCAGCTCGAATTTATTTAGTGCCTATTATACAGCCAGACATTGGCTAAGTGCTTTACAATAATGCTAGAAGGTTGGTAGTAGTATTATTCACATTTTACAGATGAAGAAATGGAGGCAAGCAGATTTAGTAACTTAAGTGATTAAGATGGGACTTGAACTTGCTGATACCCTGTCTAGCCCTCTAACCATTGGGTTACCTATCTATACATACTGGCCAAATTTGGAGACACATGTTCTGGTTGGGTCACTTCCTGCAGAACTGAGTATCCAGAACATTTGCAGCAACCTATATGTACGGCTCAGTGCTATTAAGCTTTGTACCTTGTAATGACGCAATAATCCTTGGTTGGTTGGCCTTGAGGTCTCTGTGACAGCAGAAATGTAGACGGTAATTGTGTCAAAGAATACTAGACCCGAGGCCAAAAGATCACTCCACTTTGTCTTGATCCCCCTCTTCTTCTCTGTCCAGTGCTCAAAGACCTTGGGGATTCTCCAACAGATTACAGTGGCATTTGTGGAGAGGAATCCTATTTAGAGTCCAGATACATTTGACAAATTGGGAGGGAGAGTGAGAAAGAGCAGAGACATTTCTATTAAAAGACTACAAAGTAGGTCAGTCTTCTGGTTGAATGTCTTCTTTGGTTCATCAAAACAACAAACAATAAAAGACTCCACTATTCCAAATTGTCACATTCCAAATTGGTCAGACACATTTCACTTTGGAAGTATATCAGAACTGGAGGGCCCTTGTATTATTCCAAATGACCAGGACACAGGCCCAACCTCATGCATACTCCATGACAAATGAATGTTTCAGACACTCTCTCCTTGGATATTACCAAAAACATTTGGTGTACCAGTGTGATATCACACACTTCTAGATCCAGGTTTTGTCTTTCTCTGCCTCAGCTTCCTCATCTATAAAATGACAGAGTTGGACCAGATGAAGGCTTCTTACTCTTTTCATGTGTCATGGTTTCCACTGACAATTTGATGAAGCTCTTCTTAGGATAATTAAAAAAATCATAACTGAAGAAAATGATAAATTTCACTTAGAAGTTAGTATAAATAAATAAAGACATTTTTATTCCAGTCCAAGTTCACAGACCCCTTAGAAACCCCAAGTTAGGAATCAGATGATCCTTGAGGTAACTTCCAAGAATTTGATTCTCTGATCCTCTAAGGAATCCATTACAGACTTTAGGCAGAACTTCGTTGCATGCCAGGGCAGGGATGGCCTGGACCATATTCACATACCCAGCAGAGAAATGTTGTTCTGTGATTGATAGTTCCTGAGGTCTTGGTGCTTTGATTTCTAGAGGTCCCGACAGTCTGCAATGGGGTCTAACTTTAGAAGGAGCAAGGGCCCTTGCAAAAAGGAATATGTATTTTCAGGAGCTCTCATGGATTGGCAGAGCCCTCCTGAAAGTCACAGCCATTATGGTAACATCATGCTTTGTATATGTATTTTGGTTTCCTGCCCTCCACAGTGAAACTCCTCCTGGCTCATCCAGATGTACAAACTTGCTGCTATAAAGCAGCATTATTACTCCCACGCTGACATTAGCAATTGATTGTAGCGTGGTTTCTCAAGATGGGGGGAGGAGGAAATAGTCCAGAACAATAAGGCAATAGTTTCTTGTGTAGAAGTGGTACAACAGCTCCAGGAGAACCAGGTGTGAACAGAAGATGAATATTAAATAGTCCAAGATTACTGTGGAAGCCTTGCAGCAGACTAAAGAAGGCTCAAGATTTATCAGTCAGATTCATCCTAATCTGATTCAGTGTGATTAGGGAAAAAAAAAACCATTATTCTCCATTTACCTTAAATCTCTCTCCTTTTCACCTCTTCTCTGTCCTTCCTTCCCTTCTATCTCACTCCTATATAGGGCATGGGTTCTACTTTCAATGGAAATAATATGAAAATAATTCTCTGACAATCTGATAATATTTCTCCTCTGAAACTTGAGAGAGAGGAGATACTTTCTGTATAAACAGGAAACCAAATTTGAGGGTTTCTGGGTAGCTCTTCAGGAGGAAAAAAATGGAAGGGAGAGAACTGAGCTATTCTGTGTTTCAGTCTCTATGTGTCATATTTGGCTCCTTATGAAAAATACCAGTCTTCACTCTTAGCCTTGGTTGGCACCAAGCCTTGCCAGGGCAAGAACTGTAATTGATGCCTACTGGTCATTTAAGCACTGGTTCATTCATGGGAGGGAAGCAACTTCCATCTTGGAAAGGAAAATGATGTTTGGAAGACAGCTTATCCAGAGAGTGAGATTGTCCAGCTGGTATCAGTCAAAGGGAATGATGGCAGGGGCTAGCCAAAACACATCAATCTATCTGCAAAGCCAAGCTAGTCACTGACAGCCCACAGGGGTCTGTTTCCCTCAAGGGCATCAAATCAATACATCTTTAGCCTTGGAAAAGTGAAGCTTAGTGTATTATGTTCTTGCTCCATTGTGAGTGCAGTTCTGGAGTTCTCTCTGTAAGCACGTGAGTCTTTATCAAAATCACAATGCATCTGCCAGTCTTCTTGGCTTAGCTGTTCCCACTTCCTTCCAACCAGGTAAAGTGCCCTGCATTGTTATTGATAAGAGTAAAATCTTGCCTATTCCTCTACCCACTCTCATATTAAGCTCAAAATTCTCTTTGGAGCTGTGCCCTACCCAGCCCCCAGTTGACAGCTTCCATTCCACAGCTCCTCTAACATGTACCAATTGTGTGACGTGTCTAACAGCAGACATCTGTTGCATGGTACTAGAGCCCAATCTACTTATCTACTCAGCTTCCACAGATTAAACAGCATGCATATTAGTGGGAAAAACACTTTTTTCTCATTTGTTAGCAATAGTTGTACTTGGGAGTGATGGGTGATCCATTCCCACCTAGTCTGTTTTTGGAAAAAAGTATTTACTTTGGCCGAGCAAGGGAAAATCGCACCCATTATTTACTGTATGCTCAATCCCAGGGTAATGATAGACTGGAGGACTTTGTTCCAAACATGTGTCTGCTTTTATAGATCTCTTGTTAAGATCCTATAGTTTCCCCTAATAGCACAATAGTAGTATTTAGTGATCCCCTGAGCCAGCAGATCATTTCTTATGGGAAATTTGTTTAAAAAAAATAGATTTGGTCTGCTGGGAAGAGCAAAAAAATGGGAGAGTTAAGATTTGGATTCTCAAACTTTCTTCCCATTTTACTTTGTAATCTTGGGCAGGGGTTTTTGGCTTTCTGTTGCCTCAGTTTATCTGACTGTAAAACAGAAGACACTTTGAGGATACACTGCTTTTAAAATGCAGACTTGTTTTTAGAAATAGCTCTCTTGAAAGAACTAAGTGCCTTGACAGGAAGTTAAGTTAGGAGAAAGAGCATTTTGCTGTTTACCCATTATGGGATAACTGTGCTCTTAAATAGGAATAGCTTAGGACTTGTAAACAGGACACCTAAGCTCTTCCTATTTGGTTGCTATTAGGTTCTAGCAGAGCCTTTGCCATTAGAGTTGGTTACCTTGATCAAATAATTTACTCTTTCTGTGTCTCAGATTCCTCTTCTGCCAAATGAGTGTAATAGCAAGTATCCTACCTCACAGAGCTGTGTGAAGATGAAATGAGAAGATCCATTCAACTCAACATTGATGTCTACTTAAATTCCCAAGCTCTTGATGTTCAAAGATCAAAAAAGAAGGAAAAATATTCTCTTGTCCTCAAAGAACTTGTATTCTACTGGGATAGATAGACAGATGAATGGACAGATGGATGGACAAAGAAATGGATAGATAGATACAAATATGCAAGCATGTGAATTCAAAGTAATATGAACTAATTTTAAGAGGGAGAGTACTAATAATTAGGGAAAGGAAGATCCTGAAAGGACTCATAATGATGGGGCTACCTAAGTTATGTTTTGAAGGATTGGAAATTCTGACTTGGACATAAGTTGTAAGTATGGTTCAAAATGGAGACTGTGAACAAGTGCAGAGATGGGAGATGGTAAAAATTGGGTTTCACTGAGCACTGGAAAAGAGAAGGAATGTGAGCAGAAGAGATGTAGGAGAGAAGAGAGTTTGGTGTTCAATTTCTAATAGAGCAACCTTTAAGAGGGCATTGTGAAAAAGAGGATAAAAGAAGGTGAGGAATTTGGAAACATAGTCAATCTTTGTCACTGACCATTGGATGTTCTGTGTCTACTCCCTTTTCTTCCCCACTTTTCTCTTTCTCTCTCATCCCCCATCCCATGTCTGCTCTTAGAGCAAAGCTCTGGCTTCATCTCGTGTTAGTTCTATACTTTCTCAAAAGATAAAGCTCAAAACACATTCAGAATATGAATTGTTTTCAATATTACAATCAAGTGTTAGATGTAATGAAATTATAATCATCAACAGTTATTTCCAATGCTATATGCAGACATGGCCTCAAATAAAAGTCCAGTGTTCTCCAGATGTACTTTTTAATATATAAATGTTGGTTTTAAAATTCAAGATACTGAGACAGCAGACTATGTGTTGATGCAAGCTCTGATTTTCAGAATTAGTGAATTTTGATCTTAAAATATGGAGGAAATAAAGAAATCTATTCAGTAGAACCACATAAGGAAACATATGGACACATAAGACCAAGAATTTAAGTGAATGAAAAATCCAAAGTGTCTCCTTTTATATCATGAACATAAAACAGTATTTATAGTCCTTATAATCAGTATTTGGCATTGTATTTTATACTCAACAATAAATGAACCTATCAGTTTTTTCCCTTTTATTAGTGGCTAAATAAAGGGGATAATTGGCTACTATTATTTGGGACATAGATAAGTCAGATTTGTATTGCACTATGGCCCCTTCTTAGCATCCCCAAGTGTATAGTTAAAATCTCAATAAGGCTCTGGAACAGCTCTAATCCATGTAGGAATACAAAGCTATGGGACTTATGGGTTATCAAATCCCAGATTGAAGAAACAGTTGTGTGGCTAGACACCAAAGGAAGTGAAGGAAATATTATTGATCAATTTGATATTTAAATTAGAAAACATGACCACTTTCTGACACAGCACCCTAAAATGAGCTCAACTGTCTTGTTCTCCAGTCTGAAGGTCTGGATTTGAATTCCAGCTCTGCCTATACTCATGCTACAAACTTATACAAGTTATTTAATTTCCTTGAGTCTCATTTCTCTCATGTAAAATGGAGATAATTGCACTGGTACTATCTACTTTATATAGTTTTGTGAACATCAAATGAGATAATGTATACACACACACACACACATTATTTGGTACTGAATATGTATAAGACATTGTTATGTATTTTTTCTCCCTTTAATATGTTATCTATAAGGAAAGAGAATGGACCTCTGATTTTATTGGCATGAGAACCTCCAGCGTGAGGAAGTTTCCTCCACCAGTGCAGACCAGCACTTTCTCTGCAATGTATCATCTTAGAAGCTAGTTTAAAATATTTCAGTGACTTACCTGCTGGCCTAGCTGTAAGATTTACTCACTTATATAACACTACATAAAGATTTGGTAGACAGAAAAATATACCTATGTGTATATATGCCTAGGTCACACATTTTCACTCTCTTAAGAATATAATGGGGATAGTTAGGTTGTACAGGGGATAGAGCACTGGTCATGGAGTCAAGAGAATCTGAGTTCAAATCTGACCTCAGATACTCATTAGCTATTGGACCCAGGTAAGTCACTTAACCCCATTGCCTCTGCTCCCTCAAAAAGCAAATAAAAATACAAAGAATATTATTTCCTTATATCAAATTGCTTACTATCTTAGGAAGAAAAGAGGGGACAGAGAGAAGAAAAGTTTGGAATTCAAAATCTTATAGAAAAATGAATATTAAAAATAGTTTTTATAGGTAATTGGCAAAAATAAAATTCTTTTAAAAAAGAATATGATGTTTCATCTCATGTGGCCCAGTTGATGAAATGAGATAAATTATATGATACCATCCATTAATAATCATAATCGCTGCCATTTTCTAGCATTTTAACGCATGCAAAATACTTTATATGCATTATTTTATAGGTAGCACACAAAAATCTTGTGAGGTAGACACTATTAATATTAACATTTTCCAAATGAGGAAACCTTGGCTCAGAGAGGTTATATCTTTGCACAAAGTCATAAAAGTGGGAAATGGTGGAGACAGGATTTGATCTCCGTTCTTCCTGCTCCTGATATAGCTTGGCAGAGCGGATAGATGCATAGCCAAACTTAGAACTAGGAAAACCCGAGTTCAAGGTCTGCCTCTGACCCATACTGGCTGTGTAGTACTGAATAAATTGTTTATATTCTGTACAACTTTCTATGATTGGTGCCAGTCTGCATCATTGGAGGAACTTTATTCATATGGGATTCTCCTCTACCTTTGAAATCAAGTCCAAATCCCTGTTCTTATGTTTTCTAAGTGTACCATACCCCTTGAGCATCTTCTAAGACTCAGAACAATTACTCAGATAGAATCTAGGGTCAGCTTTGGCCATTCTGTTAATAGTAAATTAGTAAAGAACATTTTTAGAACTGGAATGAAGCAATATGTCTATCATTTCACAGATGACACCAAATAGTCAACAGTCTAGTTCTCTTCCATTAGGATGAGTAACCTTGGGGAAGGAGACTCCTACTTGATGTGGGCTTTGCTAAAGGCCTCCATTGAGCTTGAAGTTCAGAGTATTGGTTCCCCTATAGGGAGCGAATCTAAAGGCAGAAGGAAGCCACAGTTGACCAGATGGATGTCCCCGAAACTCAATGATCCTGGGGCCTAGTGAGTTCTAACATAACGAGTCCTTTTTCTGATAACTTCTCTAATTCATTTTTCGTGAAGAAAAAAGGGGGAGCGTTCAATTCTAAATAGCAAAACTGGCTTTGAATTTGTACTGGTCTTGACAACTAAGTTAGCTACCCATCTACTACTGACTCATAGCTGAAAGAAAGCTGCCAAGAGTATCAAGCTTTCATTGTAATATGTGGTGGGGAAGCCTCTAAAGGGAAAAAAAAATCCAACATGACTAATATCAGGGGATATTCAATGGAAGGTGCATGTTTTGGCTAGGGGGTTGGTGATTTATGAGCCAGTTCCCACCAGAAGTCCTCGGGCCTGTATCTGTCCTAGTCAAATGCATTCCCTGGCTAAGATACAAGCCTTTTACCAAACTTACCCTAACAACAAGCTATAACAAAACATGTTTAAAGGATCTAAGAGGGAAAAGAATAGTCAGGCTAGCTTTATAAAATAGAATACAAAACCTATGTAAGATTACAATGCAAGTTTAGTGTCTTTAAAATAAGCTTCCCTTTGTTTCAAAATAGGTTATGGTTTGATTTCTGTGAGTATGGGTACCAATGACTCATTTTGTTATTAGTAAGAACTCTTTAAAAAGTTTAATAATACTAAATATATTAGCATTAAGTCATTCAACACCCTTATTGGGGTCCTACCATGTGTAGGACATTGATGCCTTTTATGCAGGCAAAACATAAGTGAATTTCAAATTAGTCAAATCCCATTTTCAGACCTCTTCCAGTCTCTTTTCTATCATCCACTTCCCCCTCATCCCTCAATCCCCCTTTACTGTCATCTACACACTTATTGCCTCCTACAGAACCAGAGCTGTCATTTAGTATTATTCATTTGGGGACCATACCATAGCTGCCCATCATCCAAAATATAATTCCATATCCCAAACATAACTATTAATTGAATAAAAGTGAAACAAGAAAACAAGTCAGTTGATGTGGTATTTTGTGTGGTAGAACAATACAGAGCTATGTGAATTTGCTGACTTCAGATCCAGAGGTCTATTTATTGAGTCATCCAACTACCTCAGTATCTATTTCCCAAACTGGAAGGGAAGACTTGTAACTGCAATAAAATGAGGCACATCATTTCAAAACTCCTTTGGAATCATCATGATATTCATTGTCCCCCAGAATTCTCCATGCAAATATGTGACAAACTTTTTGTATAGATTGTAATATACAGACATTTAACTTAAGTGATCTATAGCAAATCACAATCTCTCTGGGCTGTAGGTTTTTTTAGTTGTAATATGAAGAGGTTGAACTCCATGATCCCTAAAGTTCCTTCTAGCCTAAATCTTATAATACTTACAGGTACTGATCTCTAATAATCTATGAATCTATGATTCTACCCAAGTTATTAGTCAAGATCTTCTTGATCAGTGACTGTTTTTGAGGAAGAATGAAGAAATAGGAAGATTAAGGATTGGATAATTTAATGACTACATTTGATAATATTCTCCATAGGGGTTGGGAATTATAGCAGCAACAATTGCAGGACCTGATGAACAGTTCAGAGAATGGAAAGTCCCCCTGGCTGTAGCTCATAGAAAATCATCACTTTTATTAGCTTTTCATGTCTGGCACACAATATATACAATTAACGTTTGATGATGGCACAGATGTACCAGTATCTCAGATATTGATCAAATGTCCTTGACTCATTCATTCCTCCGACTATTAACCTAGCACTTTTCTCTTTCAATTTGATAGTGCTTAAGCTTTCAAGGAAATATAATCTAGGTATATTTGATTTCTTCATGATATACTCTGTTAAAGAAGCAAAAGTTTTTAAGCCATTAAAGTTGCTTTTCTTATTAAAACACACATACACACACATCTGACAAGAGAATGCATTCATTTCAAGAATACTAACAACTGGAGAAAGACATAGCAAGTCTGGAAACTGAGCTTTGAAAGCAAATGGGAATTCTAAGAGACAGTAGTGAGAAGGGAGAATATTTCAGACAGGGGTCAGTCTGAAATAGTTAGCAGCCTCTGTAAAGGAATAGAGCCAGAAGGTAGCAGGGTAATATAGAAAATGGCCAGTAATTAGAACAGTTTTATTGTAACAGAAAGTACATAAATGACATACATATGTATGTGTATGTAGGTATGTGGGTATGCATGGAGAGATAGAGACACACATAAAGATAAATAGATGAGAGAGAGACAGAGAAAGACAGGGAGACACAGAGAGGGGGGAAGAGACAGAGAGACAGAGAAAGAGAGACAAAGAGAGACATACACAGAGAAAGAAAAGGAGAAAGAAAGACAGACAGAGAGAGAGAGAGAGAGAGAGAGAGAGAGAGAGAGAGAGAGAGAGAGAGAGAGAGAGAGAGAGAGAGAAGTGTTAAAGTCTGCTTAAGATAAACTTTAAATTCCAGGCTGAGGAATTTGTCTTAGGGGCAAAAAGAAACATGCTCAGAACTCCATGAAAAGAACATCAGCTTTACAGCTATGGTAAGGTTGGTTTGGAGAAGAAAGAGATTGGAAGCAGAAAGGATAAATTGCATTAATCCAGGAAGGAGGCAATAAAGTCCTGAACTAAGGTGGTGGTCTTGCATGGAGAGAGAATTGAATACATTCAAGAGATACTAAACTTATATTCCTTGCCAGACACCATGCTAGGTGCCAAAGATACAAAGACAAATATTAAACAATCCTTCCATTTAAGGAGGTTATATTCTATCAAGGATGATAACATGTACACATATAAGTATGTGCAAAATAAATGCGAGATTATTTTAGGAGGAGCACCCTGGAGGTGTTGGTCATAAAAGTACTGTTGAAAGACCTCATTGAAGAGTTAGTGCTTGAACTTGGAAGATGTTTGAAAGAATATAGAAATTCTAAATGGTAGAAATAAAGAGGATGAGCCTTCCAAAGATGGGATATAGCTATTACAAAGGCACATAGACAAGCAATGGAATATCATGTGTTAGGGACCTCAGATAATCCAATATGGCTGGACTACAGAGGATATGTGGGAAGAAGACAAGTATAAGCAGACTGGAAAGGTGGGAGGGGGCTATGCTGATTTTGCATATTAATCAGAGTAATCTATATTTTTATCTGAGAGATCAGGATTGTTTACTTATACACGATATTCATTGATACTCATGTGGCAAAGTTTTTTAAGGCATACCCATTTTGCAGAAGAGGGGCATGAGATCTCTAATAAAGAAATGGCTAAATTTATTGGACATTTTCAATATAATTCCTTCAAAAAGTTTATCTATTTTTTTTAAATGAGACAAAATAAAAATTTAAAAAATTAAAAATTCACTCCATTAATGGATGCAATAGTTATTATTTAATATAGTTATAAAAAAAAGAATAAATTTGAGTGTTTTTTCAAGCAAATTGGCTAAGATTGTAAAAGATGAAAGTAATCCAAATGAGGCAATTATGGAAAGACAGACATTAAAACATTTGTTTACAGTGAAATTGCGAATTAGAGAAATAATTTGGGAAAGAAATCTTGACTTTTGTTTTAAAAAGTGACTAAAATATTCATATCATTTAATCTACAGATACTAGTGATAGCTAAGTAAATTAGTGGATTAGTCTGGAATTAAGAAGTCTTCAGTTCAAATCTGACCTCAGGAGTTTATTAACTGTGTGATCCTGAGCAAATACTTTCACCCTGTCTGCCTCAGTTTCCTAATTTGTAAAATGGAAAGGATAAAAGCACCTACTTCCCACACTTTTGTAAGGATCAAATAGGACAATATTTGTAAAGCTCTTCACAAATCTGAAAACATTATACATAAATGCTAGCTATTATTGTTTTATAATTATTAATTTAATATTAGTTTTATTACTGATAGGCACATATTTCCCAGGAGATCAAAGGCAGAAAAGGAAGTTCATATAAACCCCCCAAAATCTTAATAGAATTTTCTTTTTGTAGCATCAAAGAACTGAAAACAGAAATCATATCTATTAATATAAAGAAATGTCATTTCACCATTAAAATAACGAATATAAATAATTCAGAGAAGCATGGAACAACTTATATGAAGTTATCTAAAATGAAGAAAGAAGGATCAGAATAATAATGTATATGGGAAGAACAACAACAATAAGAAAAAAGGAAACAATACTGTTTAATTATAAACACCAAGATAGATGGTCCTAGAGAAGAGATGAGAAGGGAAAGGAATATGCATTTATATAGCCTCTACTGTACTTTATAAATATTATGATATTAAATATTATGATATTAATCCATGACAACCCAACAAAGTAGGTTCTATCATTATACCAATTTTACAGTTGGAGAAACAGGTAAGCAAAGTTTAAATTAATTGCTTCCCCTCTTTCTCCCCTCTCCGCCCCCACAAGTAAGTATCATGTACAGATAATAATTATTAGTGGCTGCATTTGAATTCAGAGCTTCCTGACTCCAGTCCCAGTATTCTACTTATACCACCACTATTTATCTAAAAATGTACCTTCATTCCTTAGATTCAGAGGTAAGGGATATGAGTGAGAAATGGGACATATTTTTAAGACTCAGGTGACATGCTAATTATGATATGTTTGTTAACTTTTCTTTTTAAACTGCAGGGGATAACTAGTGTGGTAAGGAAATAGGATGTATATATTTGTAAACAAAGACAACATTAAAAAAGAAAACTAACTAAAAAAGGGGGGAGTCTACTTGCCAAAGATAAGACAAACCCATGAACTCTATGAACAAAAATATTAGTTGATCATAGGTAGGACAAGCTAATCCAATATAAATGACAACTCTACCTAAGTTAATTAACTTATTTCGGTGTCATTCCAATCAAACTATCAAAAATTATTTTATAAGGCTAGAAAAAATAATAAAATTCATCTGGAAGAAGAAAGGGTCAAGAATATCAAAAGAAATTATGGGAAAACATACTAACCATACCAGATCTAAAACTATATTATAAATCAACAATCATCAAAACTATTTAGTACTGGCTAAGAAAAAGTGAAATAGATTAGGTACACAAGACACAGTAATAAATGACTATAATAATCTTCTGTTTGATAAACCTAAAGACTCCAGCATCTGGAATAAGAACTCACAATTTGGCAAAGCTGCTAGGAAAACTGAAAAATAGTATGGCAAAAACTAAGCATATATAAAACATCTCACACCTGACATAAGGTCAAAATGAGGAAATATGCTTAACATGATTGAACATGTATAATCTATATCAGATTGTTGCCATCTTGGGGAATGGGGTAAAGAAAAGAAGGAGGGAGAAGCAGTTGGAACTCAAAATATTATAAAAAATAAATATTGAAAACTATTTTTCCATGTAGTTGGAAAAATATTAATCAAAAAACCAAAACCAAAACAAACCCCAAAATAACAATAAAAATCTATGCAAATTTTGAGTCAAGGAATTCATATCTTGAAACAGTTGGTATGGTATTTGCTATCATCACCATAATTTGGCATACACTCAGGAAGTAGGTGATTTATTTCCTAGAGCTAGTTGGGGCAAGTGAATGTAAAGTGTGGAAACAAAGTTCAACAATATAAGAAAGTGACACTTACCATATGTTTACCAATATGTATTATATTTCTCCATATAATTCATGCTGATAAATACAGCTTAAGAATCCATTTTAAAATACTGCAAGTTTATAAAAATGTAGAATGATTATAATCATTTCAGATTATAATTAAAATTAAATTGTCAATTTTTCTTCTAATTTTTTGATATGATTTTATCAAATTGATTGATGCTTATTGGAATAGAGTAGGGATCCAAAAGAATTATTTCTTGCAAATTGAATGTTTAAAACTATAGCTGTTTTAAAGGCAAAAACTTCTCTATTAAAAGTTGAAAAGAAATTATAAGTAAAAATGTCATCAATGAGATTAATTTTGAAAAACTTTACCCCCAAACAAGCCTAATTATAACATTAAAATATTATGATTATTATTTCATAAGTTACAAATATGGAGTTTTTAGAAGTAAATAAAATGTTACATTATTTTGATTTTATATTTAGGAATTTTGTAAAATTAAATTTAGGATTAAATTACTTAATATTTTTATAAAACTATATTTTTCATTTCACTTGAATAAATGTTGGATAAACATTTTCTATGAAAAGTAGCAGACACAATTATTTTTGTCAAAAAGGAGTTGTCATATAAAGTTTGGAAGCCACTTTCAAATACAAAGTAATTTCCTTAGCACACTGTTATCCCCACTTTGAAGATGGGGAAATGGGAAATTTTGGAGAAAGGTTTAGACTCGTGTTCTATATTTGTGCAATGATGGAGTTGGAAGTTGGATGACGTAGACTGGAAGCTTCTTCTCAGTTCTGAAATTCTATGATTCTTGACTTGCCTAAGATCATATCATCAATAAGGGTTGGAATTAGAACTTGAACTAGACTCTCCTGACCTCTTCCTCTTTGCCCTACAATATTCTATCTCGTACATGAATATGTTGGGAAAGGGAGGCAGTATAAGAAATGGGTACATCAAGAAAAGTCACTTACTTTGTAAGTGGATGGATTCTAGCATTGCCCAAGCAGTATGATGTAAAAGAAGTGCAAACTAATTGACTGGAGACCTGGGCAGGAATCCTGTGCCAGTTCCTAGCTCTGTGACCTTGAGAACATACATCTCCCTAGATCACCTCATCTAAAGCATGGACATAGCACTTGATCTGCCTAACAATGGTCTGAGTGATGGGATCTTTTGGTATTTCTTCTGGCTCCGAGGTCTATGTTTTTAAGTTGTTGTTGCCTCTGTGTATGTGTGTGTGTGTATGTGTGTAAGACTTGTGTCTCCTCTAAAGAAAACTACCTAATTTGCCCAAGGGTCTATATCTGAACGTGGTAAGCTGTTGAGGCCCGCCTGTTGACACAGGAAGGCTTTCAGCACTAGTAATCACATCCAGTAACAAAGGAAACAAACCAGCTTAGTGAAAGAGCCAACCCGAGGCCCCTGCCCAGCAAAGGAACTCAATTATGTAACAGCTGTGGGGAGCTGGGAATATTTCCGTTGATTTTTTCTATTTATATGACATAAGACTAGTCTTGTAGTGGGAAGCTGACACAGGTAGGACCAGATGGGCAGTCTGTTATTGACCTCTACCATATTAGCATGAGGAAAAAAATCATGGTAAAGATACAAAAACACACACCAGTTGGACCTTGTGCATGTCTTAGGCTCATAAACACCTGAAAAAAATGCAGATTTTACTAGGCACAGTGGGTGTGCAGGTATTTCTGTAAGTATTTCCATGGCGCCCCGCCTTTGAAAATTTGGCCTTAGGTGCCTCCCAATACCTCACAGGTTGCTACACAAGGGATAGTTATTTAAGTGCCAATTTGGGGTAACTAAAAGCACCCTGAAGTCAACATCCTTGAGCCAACTCATCAGAATTGTATTTAATCAATTTTGTTTCAATAAAATATAAAATATCCTTTATGAAGCAAAAAAGATGTTTAAAATATTCTTTATTATATAAAAAAGGAGTGTCTTGATGGTATTTTAAAATTGGCCACCTTGTATGTTAGAAGTGAGTAAAAAGGGCTGAATGTGGGTTTTTTGTTTATTTGTCTTAAAGTTAGTCATCTAGTAGTAGTAGATGTTGCTGTTGCTTTAAATAAGGAGTTGGATTGGATGAAAATTAGTCCCTTTTCTAATCATACAAGCTTTGATCCTATTTTTAAAATGTTGTCTTATATGTTAGGGTATGTCATTGTCCTCTATGTCCCCCACCTACCTTAAGAGCAAAAGAAATGATCTCTGTAAAAATAGAAATCTTAAAGTGCTAAGTAAATGCCAAGTTAAGTTTTATGATGAACTTGACAAATCCAGTTGAGGGTCTTGATTGAAGACCAGGCCTAAATTAGGCTAGTCTAGCACATTTAAATTTTATAATTCAGTAACACAATATGGATCATAAAATACAATTACAATGGCCCTTACCAATATAAGACGGAAAAGCACAGTTACAGAGTTATAAAGATATAAAATGCTGCCCCTAGTTACCATAACAAACTATCATCTGGATAAGGAAGACATCCATAGGAATAGTGGAAATGAAACTTCTGATCCATCTCTTGTTCCTCTTCTCCATCACATTCCAACCTTATTCCTCTTATTTTTTGATCAGTAGAAAAATTCACTTACTTTGGTTTCTTACCAAGATAGCTTAGTTCAAAGAATATTATAAATCATTAAGTAGAATCATTCAAAGGAAAACAAAAAGGAGGAAACAAAAAATAAATGAAGCTCTTACCATAGTCCTTCAGTAAGGAAGGCTTGTGAACTGCTTAGAAGACTGTTTAAGTCAGATTTTGTGAGAGGCAACATAGTGTTAGTTAGAGCACAAATCTTTGAAGCAGGAAAAACTGTGTTCGAGTCCTAGTTTGGGCACATGCTTTGGGACATGGGGAAATTATCTAAATTCTCCATGCCTGGGAAAACTCTATCTTAAGATCAATTTTCAGTGCAGCTAGATGATGCTAGATGTATTGAGTACCAGCCCTGAAGTCAGGAAGACTTAAGTTCAAATCTGACCTCAGACACTTAACACTTTCTAGCTGTTCCTGGACAAATCACTTAACCCCAATTGCCTCAGCAAAAAAAAAAAGACTAATTTTCAGACAAATTTCTGTTAAAGGAAGGATTTTTCCATGTTAAAAATTCAATATACCAAAGAAATCATGGATCCAATTGGTTGAATAATCACTCCCCATAAAAAAATAAAACTTCAATATGTACAATACACCATTATGAGGGTTAATATTATTGTTGTTGTCATTTTAGTCATGTCCAACTCCTCATGACCCCACTTTGAAGCATTCTTGACAAAGATATTGAAGTGATTTGCAGTTTCCTTCCCCAGGTCATTTTACAGATGAAGAAACTGAGGCAAACAGGGTTAAGTGATTTAATGTCATTTTCTGCAGGTTTAGTAGGTAGTATCTGAGATCAGATTTGAACTCATGAAGATGAGTCTTACTGATTCCAAGCACAGTACTTTATCTACTGGATCACCTTTTAAAGTAAACAGTTAAAAGCTCAACAGCAAAGAAACATGCATTTATTAAATACCCACTGTATACCAGGTATTATGCTAAACACTTTACAAATATTATTTCATTTGATCTTCACAACAATCCCATCACCTAGGTATTGGTATTGTTTCCATTTATAGTTGAAGAAATCTAAGCAAGCAGAGATTAAATGATTTGTCCAGAATCACACAGGTTGTTAAGTGTCTAAGATTTGCTTTGAACTCAGGTCTTTCTGAATCCAGACCTAGTAATCTCTCGACTATATCAGCTAGCCATCACAAAGATTTGCTATAACATCATGTGTATCTGTACTCTTCATAATTCTTCTTTACAACTAATTTCCTTTCTCTGTGATGTTATTAATGCATTACAATGAAACCCTAACAAAAAATTGCACTCTAATAGCATTAGATTAGGCAAATTGCCCATTTAGAACCTTGTTCCTTCTGGATCTAAATGTCCTTTATATCACTGTTGTAACACTAATGACATATTTTTGTGGAATCCATCAGTCATGTTAGGCAGCTATGCAAGTATTGTTGAATTGCAATCAATCTACTCTATGGCCCCCAAATTATAATTCTATAGGGAGAACTGCATTTTAATAAAAATTCCCTTTCAAAGTTTTTCCTTGAATTTTCTTATATGACCAAATAATGTAAAGAAAAAAAAAAAGGAAAGATTTCAGAGTTCTCATCAAGATAGGAAATCAATCATGGCTTCAGAAACATTCCCTCTTCTGGGCATAAAGGTGGTGGATTAAGGTAGGGGATGTAACATTTATTTTCATACTCGTTACCACATTTATTTGATTTATTTGACTAAACTTATTGGTACTAGGGAGATCTCTGTGAATGAGTGTGGGAGGAGCGGGGGAGGTTTTAATAAAATCAATAATAAAAAGGTATAAAAATGAAATATCAATAATTGTTTAAAATGTTTTCATATTTGTTTCTAGGTTTATATATTTGAATATGCTTGAGTGTATTAATGGAAAATTTCTTCCCTTTTAAATACCATATCAAGACATATTTTATTTTTTGTCAATAATTGATAATAAACTAAATAATTAGGAAACTAATTAAATGATATATTATTATTATTATTATTATTATTATTATTATTATTATCTCATTCTTTTAATCTTATTAGTTGGAGTTAAGCTAGAAATTGTCCTAAAACGAATGATTTTCCTGCTATTTTAATATCATATTCTATAGACTCATACAAGTGAATAAAGTTAGTGCTTTTTTGCAATTAAAGTATTATCATTATTATTATTGGAAAATCACTATTTTGTCTTCTTTGATGAATTTCAAATAGAAAAGGAAGTCCCTATTCTGGTATGATTTTATATTGATTTTCTACAAAACTTTGCACAGATGGATAAAATAATTTTTTTTTTAATGTATAGCAGTATAGTGCAATGGACAGACTGCTGGGCCTGGAGTCAGGAAGACCTGAATTCAAATCTGACCTCAGACACTTATTATATTGTGATCCTGGGAAATTGCTTAATCTCTGCCTTAGTTTTCTCAATTAGAAATGGGAATATTAATAGTGTCTAATTCCCAGAGTTATTTTGAGGATCAAATGATATTCATTTGTAAAATTCTTTAGTCTGGTAATAATAGGTGCCTAATACATGCTTATCATCCCCCTTCCACTATTGATGAAAAAAAAGCATTAGAATTTAAGCTTTATTATTATTGTTATTATTGATTTTCATTTTTATTAACATAGCCAGTCACAATTGGACAATATGTTAGAGATTATTTAATTTTAACTTCTTCATTGTCTAGTTCAGGAAAGTGAATTCAAGGGACATTTAGTAATTTGCTTAATACTAAAGGAAAATTTAGATCTTGACTTGAGTCATCTAACATTTATTCCAAGGATTATTATGCTACTCCATGCCACCTTTTATTAGTCCTAGTTTCAGGGACATCTTTTTCTCTATATTCTTTAACTTTGTTCTTCACTGGAAGGCCACTTCTATTACTCTGGATCCATTATTTTTATTTGAATGAAATTAACTGGTATACCCTGGTTATCCTTTTGTATACATTTTAATCCCCCCAATTTGCCTATTAGTTGAAAGATGGCACCAAAGAGGGCCCACATCTAATTAAGATATTGAATGAACTATCAGGAATCTTAACCATCAGAAACTAAAGGTGCTGTCCTTTCAGAAATTTAAAAAAAAATTAAAAAACAAAAAAAAGAAGCCCAGTGAAACTCAGCTTTGCTTACAACACATGTCCTAGATGCTTCATTGTCCACCATGTTGAAAGATTACAGAATGAGTATGTTCAACCCCTCCCCCCACCAAAACCAGCTCTTCATTGAATCAGACTCCTGAAAAGAACTCTTTTTCATGACCAAGTATTGCCTCTCAAACTTCTCATAATATTTATTCCAAATCTCTCCTTCCCTCTTCAAGTTTCTTACTGAAATTCTCTCTTTCTTAGCATAGGACATTGTTGCCTAATTGACTGTGAAATAATAGAATCATAAGTATTCATAGTAAAGACTAGAACCATGAAAAAGTAACCTGTCTTTTGTTTTTTTTAACCTTTATCAGTTATCAGAAACTGTTTGTTCTTTTGAAGATTACCAATGTTTTCTTTGATGCTAAATTTGATTATTATTATTATTTTATCCTTTGTCTTTCTGCATTTGGGAACACCACCACCAATCTCAACTTCCAGGTTATTATTTTCTTCCTTGATTGTTATGAGTCTGTTTATTTCCTGGATTTCTTTTTAAATGTCTGAATATGCTTTAACTAACTTTATCAATATAGAATAACTCTTTGATAATCAAAGGAGAAAAAGCAAATCGCTTTATAGTTAAAAATAACAAGTAATTACTGATGGAGTTGTACTTAATGATATCTAAAATTCTTTCCAGCTCTCAATCTTATTATCCTGCAATCCCATCTGCCTCCTTTGAAGAAGTAGCTCATCCTTGTGTACTCCTCCTGAGGAATGTGAATAAATAGAAAGTATTCACATATGAACAGGGAAATGGATTGAAAAGGTGTACTCTATTTCATTGTCTAATTAATGATATTTTAGATACGAGTTGTGTGACCCTGAGCAAGTCACTTAGCCCTATTTGCCTCAGATTTCCCATGTGTAAAATCAGCTGGAAGAGGAAATGCCAAATCCAGAGATACTAGATTGTATCTCTGCCAAGAAAACCCCAAATGGGGTCATGAAGAATCAGATAGGACTGAAATGAGTGAACAACCAATTTATATAGTGCTTACTATGTGCCATTTTTTTTTCTTTTCTTTCTTTCTTTCTTTTTTTTTTTTGCTAAGTACCTCACAATTGTTATCTCATTTGGTCCTCACAATCACTATGGGAAGAAAGTACTATTAATACTCTCATTTTACCTGGGGAAACTGAGGAAAATAGGGATCAAATGACAAGCTCAGGGTCACACAGGCAAAAAGTATCTGAATCTAGATTTGAACTGAGGTCCTTCTGACTCCAAGTCTTTCCTTTTATTCACTTTGCCAGAACCAAAGTTGAAGTTCCCTTAAACATTTTATAAGTGTGAGGACACATGTGTGAAATGATTTGGTATCTAGAATAAGAGAGAGAGATTTAACTTCAGCTCCAAGAAGATCTGAATTTATCTGACCTTTTAGTACAATAGATTTAGATCCAAAAGTGACTTTTGAGGCCATATGGTCTAATCCCTTCCTTTTAGAGTTGAGTTATTACTGCCTGTGAAGGTAAAGTCACTGAACTAAGGTGACACAGGTAGAAAGTGGCAGAGCTGGGTTCAAATTCAGTTTTCTGATACCAAATTCAGTTCTACTTTCAGCTACATACACTACATTGCTCTTGATACACACTGGCTCTGAGACTGTGTTCAAGTCATTTAAGCATTCTGTGACTCAGACAACTAAGGATAGTTACCTATCTGAATGGGTAAGGGGAGCTTACACATTGGAAATTCCCTACACTAGTGAAATCACAGGTCTTGACCCAAAGGAGAAAAAAAGAAAAAAAGCCTTTTTTTTTTTTGGTTACAAGCAGAAGGTCTTACTTAATATTTTTACCTTGGAAACAGAATGTAAACAAAGACATAACTGATAATGAATTTGCCAATAATTCTCTTTCCCAGGTTTAGCAGAACATCTGTTTTTGAGGTGTCACCTGATACTACTAAAGCCTTCAGTCTCCTGAACAACAGATTTTTTTTTTTTTAAAGAATACTCCAAAAGCATTTCAGGTGAATGCTCCATCCACATAACGAGACACTGTGTCATGACTTGATGATCTTACATAGTGAGGTGATAATTGCTTTATTTTTATAGGTCATTACAAGAATAATGACTAATACTCATTGTCTGGCTGGCTGTCTATGTATGCGCCTAAGTTTCGTCAGTATTTCCATTTATCATTGAACGTCAGGGTTAGAAAGGACATGAAACAAACCATACTTAAACAAGATCCCCTTTACAACATACCCACCAAGTGGCCATCCAGGCTTTGCTTAAAGAACTCTAGTACTCTTGAAACTTCCCATTACACTACTGGATATTTCTAATTATGACCTCCATAATTTTCATGTATATGGATTGTATGAACAACTGTTGAGATGGGTATAATTATTGAAAAACCTGTTTTAACTAAAAACCACCCCTATTTCCTTTATTAGATTGTAAGCTGCTTGTGGGCAGGGATTGTCATTTATCTTTTTTTTTTTTTTTTTTTTGCATTGTTTGTAATTAACACAATGCATGGCACATTCACTTGCCTGTCATGTCCTCACCTCCCTGATGTCATGGTCCTCTGAGAATGAAGGACTAACAACAACCTCTGTGAGTATAGCTGGCCCACAAAGTGGAATTAGTTGAAAGACTCCTTCCTCCTTTCCTTCCTCCCTCCCTCTCTCCTTCCTTCTCTCTTTCCTTCTCTCCCTTTCTTCCTCCTTCCTGCCCTTTCTTCCTCCTTCCCTCATTTTCTTTTTCTTTTTCATTTTTGCTGAGGCAATTAGAGTCAAGTGACTTGACCAGGGTCACACAGCTAGGAAGTATTAGTGTCTGAGGCCAGATTTAAACTTAGGACCTCCTGACTGGTGCTCTATTCACTGCATCACCTAACTGCCCCCTTCCTTTCCTTCCTCCCTTCCTTCCTTCCTTCCTTCCTTCTTTCCTTCCCTCCCTTTGTCCACATAGGGATGCTCTTAAAAGGAACATAGCAAAAAATTAATAAATGATTATTGATTGATTGATTGACCAAGTCTAACCTTTCTAAATATTTAAATCATCACTTCTAATTTTGATCTCTTTAACAAACAGAACACATTATTGTTCTTCAACAAAACACCTGAATATATAGATATAGATCCCCCAAAGCCTTCTCTACTTCAGTTAAAAATAAATGTTCCTAAATTCTTAGTAAGTTCTTTATATGTTATGTTCCTAAGGTTTTTTATCTGCTTGGTTACCTATCTCTAAGAGCTTTTCAATTTGTATGGATATGTCCTCCTATGCCATTCCCTCAACCCCAGCTTTCTTTCTAATCTAGAGTAGCCCCATGTTTTCTCATATAATATCTCACTGAATTATTTCAATATTTTTTCCAGTTCATTAAGCATATAGCCTTCTTCATTGGGAAAGATAACAATGACATGGATAAAGACATCCTAGAAAGTTAACTTCCAAAAGGTCTCTTGAGTGTCCCTTTGAGAGCCATCTGGTTCTCTGCTGTGCTGTAATGCCTCATGCTTGGAACTCTTTTTGTGGGGAGAGCAACTCAAAATAGGTGATGTCAGAGGTCAAGGGGCAAGTTTTAAAACTCAAGACTTTGAATGTTTAATTTGGCAGCTTAAAGCACATCTCAGTGATTCCCTTGTGTAGGAGTGTTCTATTGGCGTCTTGGCATTCAGCAGACAGTTTCTGAAGACTTATTCCAATTGTTATTTCCTCAGTGTGAAGCCTACAGATGTAGGAAAATGTATCCTCAGTTACTTAATATTTGAATAAGAGAGAATGGAGAAGAGAATCATGATATATTGATGTGAAAGTGGATCTGTTTATGAACTCTTTGTGTCCTGTTCCCAAGGCAAGAGAATAAAAGAGTACCAGGTCTAAAATCAGAGGCTTTGGATTCAAGTTCCATCCTGGATACTTACTCTCCATATGGTCACAGACAAAATCACTTGATTTCCTTCAGACTAATTTTCCCTATTTGTAAAATAAGGTCATTAGACTATTTGCCCTCTAAGGTTTCTTCCAGTTCTAGATTTTTGATATTATGAATGTGGGAAACAGTATATGAGTTGGAAGTAATCTCTGATGCCATTCTTGCCTACTCATATCAGAACAATAATTGTCATTTACAAACTAAGATGATGAGTGGTTAGTCAGCTTTCACTGAAATTCCTAATTGAAAGGGAAATCCTGACCTTCCCAAGCAGCCACTTTTACTTTCGGATGACTTTAATTATTGAAAAATTGTTACTACTAAGAAAAATTTTGAATTAACAAGTCATTTTGAGTATCATAAATATCCAAATCAAAAAGAAAAGACCTATGAAAAGATGCTATCTACACCTGGAGAAAGAAATAACAAATAGAAGTATGTATAGTATGATTTTACATATATACATGTAAACAGACACCCATATATATTTGTTTCTAATGTTAGCCTTCTCTAGGATAGGATGGGAAAATAGAGAAAGTAAAAAAAATTGGTGCAGAGCAGAAAACAAAAGAAAACAAATGCACAGAAAAGCAAGGCAGCTTTTAAAATTATGAAATTTATTATGCTTTTTTTTTTTTTAAAGTAAACAGTGTAAAATAAAAATTCAGTTTATATAGAATCTTCTTTATGTTGTGCTGTGTATATAGAAATGGTCTTTTGGGGTCTTTTTTGTATTTAAGTTTAAAATGAATAAAAAATTTTAAAAGAAAAAAAGTTATTTCTTTTATTAAACCTATATTTTGCCTCTTTGCAATTTCATGGAACCACAAAATTTTAGAGTTGTAAGATACCTTGGTTGCCACCAAGTCTAACTCATACCCAAAAGAGTATCCCTTTTATAATATACCTACAAGAGCTACCCCCAGCCATTACCTGAAGAATTCCCATGCATGGATGAATCCACCACCTCTTAAGAATCCTGTTTTGTTTGGGATGGCTGATGGTTAACAAGTTCTTTCTTATCAAGATTAAATTTGTCTCTTTGAAATATTTGAGCATATCTCCTAGTCCTGTTCTCTGGTCCAAAACTATGTATAGTCTACCTTCCATGAGGTAGCCTTTCATATACTTGTAGATAGCAGTCCTATTTCTCCAAGTTTTTTGTCTATCCTTAATCATCCTTAGTTCCTTCATCCAGTTCTTATGTAACATAACTAAATGCTCTTCACCATTGTGTTTGACCTCCCTTGGATATTCTCCTCTTCAGCAATCTTTTTCCTAAAATACGGTGCCCCAAACTGAATATAATGCTTGAGATATAGTCTGAGAGACTACAATTGCACTCTACATCTATCCCTGGTTTTAGATTTTGTGCTTCTCTCATATATTAACCTAAAATTGCCTTAGCTTTCTTGATTGCCAGGACATATTATTGAATCATATTCAGTTTGTTCCTATTGTTATTGAGTCTTGTCACATCTAACTCCTCATGACTCCATTTGGGGTTTTGGCAAAGTTATTGGAGTGGCTTGCTATTTTCTTCTCCAGAGTTTACAGTATTGAGTTTATAAAATACACTAAATCTCTTCAGATCTTTTTCTTTTGTATGATTTTATTTCTAGACATAATTAATTCACTTTCTTCATACAAAGTTTATCTTTTGATTCAAGTATAAGACTTTGTAATTCATCCATATGAAAATTTCAGGTTCATATTGACATTCTGTTGAAATGCTTGTTGTTCCTGATTCAATGATCAGAAATTGGTGTCATCTACAAATTTGTTTAACATTTGTCCTTTATCAAAGTCATTAAAAATAACCCAACCACAACAGCAACCACATTGAAAGGTACTAGATTAGAGTATTTTTGGAGTAAATTATTGCAGATGAAATGGAATCATGGCATGGAGGCTAGATGAAATTCTGGGAGGTTTTTCAGTTGTAGTGTTATTAAGAGAAAACTTAATTTGCTAAAATCTCTAGTAATCTAGTATTTGATAAATCCACAAACTCCACCTTCTGGAATAAGAACTCACTATTTGACAAAAATTTCTGGGAAAACTGGAAAGTAATGTCAAAAACTCAGCATAGATCTATATCTCACACCCCATAAAGAATAATACCATAAACAAATTAGGAGAGCAAAGGATAATTTACATATCAGATCTTTGGAGAAAGGAGGAATTTATGACCAAAGAAGAACTAGAAACATTATGAAAGGCAAAATGGACAACTTTGATTACATTAAATTAAAAAGGTTTAGCACAAACAAAATCAACAGAAACAAGATTAAAAGGGAAGTATAAAGCTAGGAAAAAACTTTACAATTAGTGTTCTGATAAATGTGTCATTTCTAAAATATATAAAGACCTCTGTCAAATTTATAAGAATATAAGTCATTCCCTAATTAATAAATGATCAAATAATATGTACAGATAATTTTCATATGACAAAATTAAAGTCATCTATAGTTTTATGAAAAAATGCTCTCAATCACTATTGATTAGAGAATTACAAAAAATGTTTGTAGCAACTCTTTTTGTGGTGGCAAAGAATTGGAAAATGAAGAGATGGCCATCAATTGGGGAATGGCTGAACAAGTTGTGGTATATAAAGATAATGCAATATTATTGTTCTATAAAAATGATGAAAAAATGATTTTACAAAGGTTTGGAAATATTTACATGAATTGATACTGAGTGAAACAAACAGAACCATCGTACATAATAACAGCAGTATGTGATGACCAACTATAAAAGACTTGGTTCTTCTCAGTGGTTCAGTGATCCAAAGCAATCCCAATAGATTTTGGATAGAAAATACCATCTGTATCCAGAAAAAAGAACTAAGGAGATTAAATGTAGATCAACACATGTTATGTTCACTTATTTTTTCTGTTTTTTTTTTTTAATCTCCCATGGTTTTTCCCTTTTACTTTGATTTTTCTCTCCCAACATGATGTGTTGTGTATTAAAAGTAATTTGTATTAAAATAAATAAATTTCTTAGAAAAAAGACAATGCAAAAAAAAAAAAAGAAAAGAAAAGAAAACTCAATTTGCTGACATATCTATCCAAGGTTATTTTTGTTTCCAGAGAAAGTGATTTATCCAGGGTTACACAGCAGGTATTTGTACTGGAGTTTGAATCCAAGATTTCCTGTCTCTATCTCTTCACTATTGCCTCTAATCTATAGTGCCTCTACACATTAAAACTGAGTTGTAGAACTATAATCAAATTGTGGCCAGCACCAGCTGTTCAGTCTGATGGGATCTGAATTATAGTGCCTATTCCTATACTATTTTCTTCACATAGCAGCAGCATTAAAATATTCTTCAAAATTTTACTTTTAAGAGAATATCTTTGACATTTAAAAAGTCTGGCATTTACTCTCAGAAAATTTCTTCAAACCAAAGTGAATTGTAATCTAGAAACTATTTATGGGCAGAAGGTATGTGTTGGCAAGGGGAAGGGGAAAGGTAGAGTATTGGAGGTGCAGGATTTGAGAATGAGGCAATGCTAATTAATTTATTCTGAATATATGCCAATTGATATTGTATTTTGAAAGGAAACCCAAAAATGGATTTCAGGTTGGGTGTGTAAATTTAAGGTAAAGGGAATAATATTACATGACCAACAGAAGCTGGGTGGGAAAGATGAAAGATGATGGCTGGACAAAGACAGGAAGAGTTGCTAAGTACATATGTAATTCTACCATCATCTGTGACAAAGGAAAGGAACAATAACCACAACAAAAACAGTCAAAGTATCTAATAGATCACATCAAGTTTCAAAGGGATACAGATGTAGTTTACTTGGGGTCTTGGACATTTTCATGAAAAAAACTTGGACATCTAAATCCCCTGAGGAGAAAAAAATTGATGCTACATAGGGAACTGAAAACATTTCTAATTTATAAAAACAGTCTAATTGCACATGCTGTATATGTATACACACCCCATGTGGAAATAATAAATGCATTTATGATGGAAATGTTTGCCTCATTTATTAGACTAGGACTTTTTCCAAGAGTTGGAAACAATTGTTAAAAACAATGTTAAACACTTAATAGGTTCCTTTCCTTCTTCTTTCTTCAGGATTTTATATTAACAGACAGTATTTATAGTGTTGGTATCACCTAATAAGGCATCTATGCCCCCCAACTTGTGGGAAGGTTTCATTATTTTAAAAGCTAAAATGTATTCTCTATAAAACATAGTAAGCTTGTATCAAAATATGAAACAGGTGCACAGTGAAATTAAAATTAACTCTTGTAGGATTTTGAATTCTTGAAAAATTAGTCTTCACTGATGAATCTGTGTTTCAAGGCTAGATGTTATTGTTGCTATTCAGGGGAAGAGATAGGTTGTGATGTATGGAGGACTTGTTGACCTGAACTGCTCTCCTTTTAAGGGTGGAGTTAAATTATCTTTATAGGTAAGATTGACACCCTTCATGTTACAAGTAAGATAAAGCCTTAAATAAAGGAAATCCTCCCTCATTAAAGACCCGTGATTTTTACTATCACAGCTATATATGGCCAGGAGACAGAACAGTGAGGGGGTGGGAGAAGGGGAAGATAAGGTTGGAAAGGCAGGGCATGGAGATGACATCAATATGCCCTCAATCCATGGAAAGAGCAATAATGCTTTGTTGTGTTGTCTACTTAGAATGATTTTATATTTGATGAGTGTGCCTGTCTTATAAAATTCATCACTATACTTAATTATAGAATCTAAAATTTAAAAAGCAGATAATGGCTAATGAATGGACAGAGCTGCAATGTGTAATTGCCCAGGGCAATTGATAGTATGCTATAAGATATATACCTTAGATCAATGACAGAATTTGTAATTTAAAATAATGCTAAAAATAAAATAATACTCGAATTAATCAGGATAAATTCAACTAAGTAGTAAAAGGAATTAGATACTATATTGACTCAGGTTCATACTATTAGGAATGTGTCACAAACAATATCTTCTTATTTTAACTACTTATTTTTACTATTTGGTAAATTTGGTTGTTTTTATGCTGCTAGAGTAAATTTCTATCAATATACAAAGGTGTCAGTTTTAAAAGCTAAAGTCTTGATGAAAACCATTCCATTATATTTTTGCAGCCTCTAAAGTTCAGTGCCCTGAACTTTATGCCTTATGCCATGGGCAAAGGGCTAAAGGAAATTTTTTAAAAAGCAACTTAGTTTTGACAAGAGATTTAAGTGATGAAAATTGAATGATTTGAGTCCACAAGCATAGTTAGTGCATAGAATAATAAACAATTCTGAACCCATGGTATAATTATTGCATTATTCTTTTGATTATTTTCACTGAAAACAGTTGAGAACAAGTGAATTTTTTTTTATTTCAAAAACACTTGAAAAGACTTACATGAACCGATACAAAGTGACATGAGCATTGTACACAATAACAACAATATTGTAAAATAATCACCTGTGGATGAAGTTATTCTCAGCAATACAATAATTCAAGACAAATCTGAAGGACTTATTATGAAAAATTCTATTCACCTTTAGAGAAAGACTTGATGGTGTCTGAATGTAGATTAACGCATAGCTTTTTTAAACTTTATTTTTCTTGGAGTTTTTTGTGTTTTCTTTTGCATCATGGCTAATGTAAAAGGATATTTTTCATGACTGCACATGCATAATCTAAATAAAATTGTTTGTCTTCTCAAGGAAGGTGAAGGTGAAAGACTGAAGGGTGGACTTTAGAAATCAAAATTCTAAAAATAAGAATGTCAATTTTTTATATTTTTTCAGAAAAATAACCTGTGAGAAAAATATGAATTGGCTCATCAACAGTGTTTTCTTTTTTTATACTTTATTTTTAAAATTAATTTTATAATTATAACTTTTTTTTTGACAGTACATATGCATGGGTAAGTTTTTACAACATTATCCGTTGCAGTCACTTCTGTTCCGAATTTTCCCCTCCTTCCCTCCACCCCCTCCCCTAGATGGCAGGCAGTCCCATACATGTTACATATGTTATAGTATATTCCTCGATACAATATATGTGCGCAGAACCAAATTTCTTGTTGCACAGGAGAGAATTGGATTCAGAAGGTAAAAATAACCTGGAAAGAAAAAAAAAAAAATGCAAAAGTTTACACTCATTTCCCAGTGATCTTTCAAAGAAAATTGATCATGACTTTATGATCTCACCTATTAATTCTTTCAGAACCCTGTTCATCAAGACCAGGTGACTTGAATTCATTATGTGTCAACAAATGTTGTAAGATTTTATGTTATTCATTCAGGTTATCAACACCATACTAATAATTTTGTTTCATTCTTTTCCTAGAAAGGAAAATAGAAGAAAATTAAGAATTGAAAAGATCTTTGTTCTTTCTCTTTACTTGAATTTTTCTTTCTCTAGCTTCTTGTCTTTGATATACAAACCCCTTTACCAAAGTGGGTAAAGGCAAATTTGGGAATTCAGATCAACCCACTCATCCAACCTCTTTGGGACCTCTTTGAATCATTGTCACTTCTAAGAGTGGTCAAAAGTTGATTGCATTCTTCTTCAGGGCAAGAAAATCTTGTAATTCTTTGTAAAATAAGCCAAGTTGTAATTGACTTTGATAAAACTACTACATGAATAGTAAAGTAACAAAAGGTAAAAAGATACTTTTTATTATCTCAGCAACCTATCTTATATAGTAATCTTGTTTCAGGGAACTATTCACAAAAATATATATACCATTGGAATGTGCAATAGAAATAGTGCTAGGTAAAGCATTAGTTTAAAGGCTGGTTCAGGGGCTACATGTTTAAATTACTTTAAAGTCAGGATACACATACATATCATAGTAATGTAGGCATATTTTAAAAATACAAGCAAATAACAGACATGTAAACAGCAATACAATGACAACAAAACCATAAACTAATGGAATATATTTAATCATTAGAATGTATGCAAAGAAATAAAAAGCAATAAAATGTATAACTAGTTAAACAATGTAGGAATGGTACATGCATAAACTAGTATGTGATCTAATAAAATAATAACAAAATAATAAAGCAACAATATTATTTAAAGTGTGTAGTAATTAACACCTATCACTAAACATAGACAATTATCTACTTTCATGTTTTCTGCTCACAAATTGTTTTATCAAGATGGGTAGAGCTCACTTTGGGAGTCAAAATAAATCTATCAAATACCATCTGGTATTAGGTATTTCCTCACAAGCCTCTTGAATCACGATCCCCTGTGGGCAGGAATAACTTTGAACTCATTTCTCACCAATACCTCTTAATCCATCTCCTATACTATCTCCTCCTTGTACAGTAGATCCCAGAGGACATTAGTGTCACAAATGGACCCCACAGAGCCTGAAGGACACAAAATAACCAGATGCAATAAAGCTGACCATAAAGGGAAGATCTTTGAATAGTCTGATGAAAATACTCCATCAATAAATTTCTCTCTACTTCCATTATGCCTGGACTTATTCCTCAATGATTACCATATTCTCATTTTCTTATATTATTCCCATCCCAGTTTTTCTGAACTCCTAGATGCCCTAAACAAACTCTTTTCCTATCCCTGACTATCCACTCATTTGCCCATTATTCCATCAACTCCTCCCCCAACATCCTACTATATATTTGGTCTTTTTTTCCACTGGGTCTTCTGGAGTGTGGGTTCAATAATTAATATACTCCCTTTGATCTTAAATTTCTCTCTCCTTCCATCTTCAGGAATTCATTGAGACCTAGCTCCCTCCCAATTTCCCTGCTTCCTTGGCCACACTTAGCAGTAGATTTTCCTTCATGTATAGTCTAAATGCTTGGAGTTGGAGATGGGGAAAGATCAGAATATTCCTTGAATTATCCCTTCCCGACTCTTCCTTTTCTACCATTATTTACCACTACTTCTATCATTTGAGGTTCATGATATCCAAATTTATAGCTCAATCAAGATTATAGTGACTATTTTAAATTGTTGTTCAGTCTGTCTTATTCTTTGTGACCTTTTGGGTTTTCTTAGCAGAAATACAAAAATGGTTTGTCATTTTCTTCTCCAGCCCATTTTATAGTTGAGGAAGGTGAGGCAAACAGGGTTAAGTGACTTGAGCAGAATCATACAGCTAGTAAATATCAAAGGGTAGATTTGAACTCATGAAGATGAATCTTCCTGACTCCAAAGCTGATGCTTTATCTACTCCACTACTCAGTTACTTCAGTCAATTGTTGGATTAAATTGAATTCACATTGTTTTGATTCATACTTTGTACATTTGTCTTACAAATACTAGGAAGAAAAAGTAAAGAAAATTAAAATAAATAACAAGAAATTTAGGTATAATATCCTAATTGTGTTATTCTTTGGGGACAGGTAATTAATGCCAACTCCTCAGGATTCTAGCCAGGCTCTCTCATTCTCTTAGATGGTACTATGGAAACAACAACAAAAGCAAACATAAAAAGAATTTCATTCTAATCTCTGCCAACATCGATAAACATTTAATCTTTAAGCATCTACTCTATACCTAACTAAAAACACCACTGAATTATCATAGTGGCAGAATGCATTTTATCTATAAGTAACTTTAGATGTTAGCTAAATCCAACTCTTCTCCCCCTCCACTACCTTTATTTTATTTTAAAGATGAGTAAAGGTCAGATCTGGTGTTGTACATCTATAATCTCAGCTGCAAGTAGAATCTGAGATTGGTGGATCTCTTGAGATACTTTTGTCTGCTAAGCTGATTGGTTATAGGTTCAGCATCCATATGGTGAACCATCAGGAGTGGAGGAGTCAACAGGTTTCTCCAAGCCCTGATAAGAAACGGGCCAGGTTCATGCTGATCAGTGAGGTCTATCCTATAAGTAGCCTGAGTGCTCCCAGGCTGGGAGAGATAGGGATATCTAGTCTTTAAAAAAAGGTAGGGAAGTAAAGGCCAGAAAGAATTGACTTTGCCCAGTTATTAGCTCTTTTGACAAATGTGATATAGAACTATACACTTTTATGCTTGTAAAGGACCTTAAAGATTTTCTGGTCTAATCCACATTTGCAAATGAATCTCTGCTACAACATGCTTTATTTGTGGTCATCTAACTTTTTGTTGAAGGTAACTAGTGAAAGAGAACTTTGAGCATCTCTAATTATTAGAAAAATCAGAACCCAAAGATCCTGCATCCCTTGCTTATATTTTCTTATATGATTCTGGAATTGGCTACTTAGTAAATGAAATCACAACCCAATTAAATAATTGTGGCTATTTCCCCAAAGGGTTTGAACAATTCCTTTTTCTATCTTCATTGTCCAGGCCTGTGGACCTAAATAAAGATTTTAGCAACACTTAAAAACAGAAACTAATAGATTTAGCTGTAAAATTATGTTGGAATTTAATGGGTAAATTTCAGGACATTGTAATGTGATAAAATAATATATCATCAAGAGCCATTAAGGACTGACAGCATTCAAACTTTCCTGAGAACATTTTCTTTAAGGCCCAGAATGAATATTCCTACTTGTAATAAATTTGGAACAAATGAGTGAAGAATATGAATAGAGGGCTGTAATGTAGGAAATGTTCCATGACTAGTGTGTGTATGTGTAAATGTATAAATCATGGTAGCCTCTAGTGTTGTCTGGCAGTCAAGCAGAACAGATTTTGAGCATATCTTGGATATCTCCATTGCTTTAATAGCCACAAGCAAAGTAATGAAAACCTTCCAAATCCTGATGCCCTCCCCTCTTTTCCCCCAAACAGGAATGCTGGATGAGTGCTTTTGAAATTATAGGCTCATAGATGTGGAGATGGAAGGAACACTATGGAGCATCTGGTAGAACCTTCTCATTCCCCAGGAATGGAACTATGTGATACAGGTAGTAAGTGTTTTGGCTTTTGATCATGTTACTATACAAAAAGCTGAGGTTATGTATGCCATCCTGTCCCTCTTTCTGATCATATTTAGTGAAATGGCATAGCATAGTGAATTCTGGGATTGAGGTCAGGAAATCTGAATTCAAATCCTACCTCTCATATTACTTGTACGCTCCTGAAGGTCACCTCTCATTTTTGTGCTTCAGGCAAATCCTTAGGGATTCTCCACTACACATCCATCAAAATGTGTTGCTGTGTATTGTTTAAAATTGTTTCAGAGAAGAAATTACTGGAAACTAGGTGGAGAAAACAAATATCTTAACTGATGTTCTATAAAGTAGCTTCTTCCTGGCACTCAGCCTCAGTTTCCTTTCTGTAAAATAATTATTGAACTAGATTAAGAATTGTTAATTTTTTATATGTTCCACAGCCTTTAGGAAATGTGGCACAAATCTATAGAATGCTTTTCAGAATAACATCTTTCAATGCATAAAATAAAATAAAAAATTAAAAGTAATAGCTAACATTTATATGTTGCCTACTGTGTATAAATACTTTTTACAAATTTCATCTCATTTGAACTTCACAACAATCTTAGAGGAATACCTATTGTTATTCTGATTTCACAGGTGTGAAAACTGTGGCAAAAAGGGTAAAGTGACTTGCCCAGGGTCACACACCTAGTGTTTGTCAAAGGCTGAATTTGAATTTAGGTCTTCCTGACTCTCAGCTCAGAACTCTATTAACTGTTTCATCTAGCTGCATAAGGTTACATTGAAACACAACTATTAAACCATCAAAAGCTACTGAGCCCAAAGGGCTTTAAACCTGTGTGTATGGTTTGATCCACCAATATAACCAACATCAAAAAAAGGAGAAAAAAGATCCTTTTTGGCTCTAAGAATAGATGAATCTCCTTGGTTTACATATTATTCATTTATATTTATTCATGTGTGTCATTATTGTAATTATATCCTATTTTGCATTGCATGGCTGCTTCTCTCATCTTATTGTAAGCTGCTAGATGGTAGCTCTGATATAAGGGCTACTTCATCCTGCAAGAGATGACCAGTTAAAGTAAGTTGCTGTGTTCTCCCTGCTGTCCTCCCAAAGATAATAGACATGGCATATAGCTGTCATTCCACAAAGAAGAATAGTGGGGACAGCCTTCAAACACCATTTTATATTCCTTCCTCTTTATAGGGTCCCCAGCTTGTCTTCAGTTTCCTGGTAGTCTGCTGAGTTGCCCTCCTTTTGTACAATTTTTTTTTTCTAAAACATAATGGAACATTATATTAAAAATATGCTAATTCAATTATGTATAAACAGAATGTATTGTTATTAATGTGACTGATTGACTCCTTATACTTACACACTGGTGAAGGTAAAGTTTTGTTTTTGAGGTGATGTCACTATTTCTTTGGGATCATAAATTAATTGCAAGTCACCTAATGAGTTCAGAACTCTAGAAAATTTGCTCCATTCTGTGGAGTACTGCAAAAATGAGCCTGAGGAAATATTAATTGAGAAAAGGAACTCAAACATAATTTTGGTAGATTTCTGGATTGTATCATAGCTGAAAGTTCCTGTGAGAGCTATCCCTCATGACATGAGTATGCTGTTTCTATGGACTGATAAAACATAAACTTTAATAGGAAATGATAAATCTGCTAAAAAATATAAAATAAAACTTGGCTTGGAGGTAAAGATGCATGAATGTATTAAGTGTCACGGGTTTATTTTTATAAATAGATATAGAAGATTTGATTTAGCCAAAGTCATAATTTGTTCAATGATGACAAGATGCCCCATGCCCTTGCCTTTCTCTAGGCACTATGGATTGAAAGAAAAGGTTGAATGGAGAAAGCAGGAGGGAAGTCTCAATGTTTTGGCTTAGAGGCAGACTATATTTTTCCTGTTTCCTGAATCTTTAACAGATTGTATCTCTCATAAAGTATTTAGTAGATTGGGATTTTGACATTCTCTTGATTGCAGAGTTGGAGAGTGCAGTAAAGATAAAACCACGAGAGGCTTCAAAGAAAGATAAAACACACCACATCAGGTGATATTTCCCCCAAATTTATTTTTACACTGATGGAAATAAATGAAATTAAACATTGATACCTAACCAGTGGCTTTTTCTCAGTCTCCCTTTTACTTTACTTTTCTGTAGAAGTTGACATAGTTGCCTACTGAGTATTTTATAAATATTTATTTAATTTAAATCTTTGTATTATTTCTTTTAAAGATGTAATTTTTAAACTCCAGAAGAAACTTATTCAAATTTATCAGAATAAGCTATTTTCTAAGTTTTATTGACAAAATAATTTCTAATACAATCTTTAAGTTTTTAATTTGTTGTGAATTCTCATTTTTGATTTTGAATACTCGTAATTTTTCTTTTTAATCAAGTTAATTAGTGAATTTTCTGTTTTTATTGGCTTCTTACAAAAAAATAATCTGGTTTTATTTATTAATTCAACATCCCTCCCATCCTACCCCCAACCCAGATTTGCTAATCTATTCTTTGATTTTAGGGATTTCTAATTTAGTATTTAATTGTGTTTTTTTAAACTGTTGATTTTCTAGTTTTTTGTTTATTTTTTTTACTAGATTCATTCATACCTTCTTTCTCTTTTTATTAATAAAAATGTTTACAGATATAGATTTTCCCTGAAGGACAGATTTGGCTGCATTACAAAAATCTTTATATATAATCTGATTGCTATCATTATATTATTTATCGTTTCTATGAATTGCTCTTTGACCCATCAGTTTTTAGGATTAAGCTATTTAGTTTCCAGTTGATTTCTTTTTCAACATAATTAACTTGGGAGGAAAGTCTTGGCAATAAGTTTCTCTGATAAAAATCTCATTACTATAGTATATAAAGAACCAATTTAAATTTATAAGAATGAGCCATTTCCTATTTGATAAATGTTAGTCTAAGAGTATGAATGGGTGCTTCTCAAGGGAAGAAACCTAATAAATCTATAGCAAAAAAAAAAAACCCTAAAACACAAAAACCAAAAAAACTGGAAATTAAAGGAATATTTTAGCATTCATGAATAGTTGACTAAATTGTGACATATTAATGTGATTAAAAACAATAATAGTAGTGCTAACTATCCCATAATGCTTTGAATAAAAATATTATTTCATTTTATTCTTACAACAACCCTGAAAGGTAAGTGCTAATATCAATCCCATTTACAGTTAAGGAAACTGAGGCAATGAAGACAGTTAGCCTGGCAGAAGGATATTGTAGGCTTAGAAGACCACACAGGTAGTTGGATAACCTAGAGCAAGTAGGTTCTAGACACTAAAGAAAGATCCTGAAGGAGACAATAGTTGGAGTTGTTGAGAAAACAAAAGAATATTTAATTTAAAGAAAAAGAATGATCTGAATAATTTGAAAAGTATTCATTGTTGATAACTGGATTGTCCCAATTTAGTAAAAATGTTAATGCTTTTCAATTTTGTTTATAAGTGTAAGGTTATGCCCATAAAACTACCATACTACTACTTTACAGAGATAAAGAAATCAATGGCAAAAATTTATTCGAAGGAAAAAAGTCTAAAAAGTAGAATGAAAGGGAATATCACCTGGATGCTTCAAATTATAAAGTAAAGCTATAATCATGAAAGACATATGTGGTAGTAGTTTAAAAAAATTGGTGGTGGAAGAGACTAAATGAGGAGGAAAAAAACCATGTCAAATACCTTTCATGCCCCTTCACCAAGTTCCTTTATATTCTTTACTTCTCACTTTTTAAACTCCTTTTTGCATGTCATTTTCCCTTATTAAAATAAAAATTCCTTAAAGGAAAGAGAGTGCCTTTCTTTTTCCTTGAGAAATAAGTAGGGTCATAGTAGATGGAGAATTGAACCTAGAAGCAGAAAACCTGAGTTCAATTTTTACTTCAGATATTTACTAGTCTTATTGTCTTAGGAAAGCCATCCGGTTTGCCTCAATATCCTCCTCTGTAAAATGAATATTACAATAATCATAGTATTTGACTCCTAAGTTGTTGTTAGGATAAAATGAGATAATATTTATAAAGTAATTTGCAAAACTAAAAGCACTATATATGTGCTAGTTGTTATTATTCTTGTGATTAGGAGATGAGTTCTTAAACAAATAATAGAAAGATGGGATCACAGAAACAAAATGTGTAATTTTGATAACATGAAATTGAAAATATTTTGCAAAATTTTAGTCAATCAAACTAGGATAGAAAGGAAAGCTGTCATTTCGGAAAAAATTTTTTTCTATCAATTATTTCTGATGAGATTCTGATACAAGATATAAATAAAATTGATTCAAAAAATTTATATAAAATACTATCAAATAAATCCAAGAAACCATTCGTTATTATTGATGAATGGACATGTACTAGGGATGCAAGATGGCTCGATATTAGAAAAATAGTTAACATAATTAACCCTATTAAATATAAAAATCTAACAAACCATAGGATCATGTCAATAATGCAGAAAAAGACTTTGACAAAATTTTTTATGCTAAAAATTCGGTGAAGTACAGGCATGAAGGGACTTTTTAAAACTTTTTTTTCAATTCATAAAAAAACAGCTACATAAAACCCAAAGGCAATGGGGATGCAAAAGAATACTTTCCAATAAATATGGGAAAGAAGTAAGGATGTTCCATAAGATACCAATTTCTGTAAAATATCTCCTAGAATATTTGATTGGTGCAGCATTAAAAGTACAAAGTAATTGCCTAACCATGAGCACTGAATATTCCTCCTTTCAGAGGAATTGCATCTATACAAATCTTTGGTGTATTTCATGGGTCTGATTCTCAGATATTTATGTATCTTATTGTTATTTTAAATGGGATTTGTCTCTCTCTATTATTGTTTCTTGGGTTTTATTATCAATATCTAGAAATATTGATGATTTTTGAAGATTTATTTATTTAGTTATTTAACTCACAACTTTGCTAAAGTTACTGTCTCAATGAATATTCTTTGCTAATTCTTTTGAGTTTTCCAAGTAAACCATCATATTATCAGCAAATAGGGAAAATTTTGTCTCCTCTTTGCCTACTATTATTTCTTTAATTCCTCTTTTTTTTTTTTTTTTTTTTTTTTTTTTTTTTTTTTTGTCTCATTGCTATAGCTAGCATTTCCAAAATTGTATTACACAACAGTGGGGACATGGAACATCCTCACTTCTTTCCCATATTTATTGGAAAAGGTTCTTTTGCATCCCCATTGCCTTTGGGTTTTATGTAGCTGTTTTTTATGAATTGAAAAAAAAGTTTTAAAAAGTCCATGCCTGTACTTCACCGAATTTTTAGCATAAAAAGTGTATATTTTGTCAAAGACTTTTTCTGCATTATTGACATGATCCTATGGTTTGTTAGATTTTTGTATTTAATAGGGTTAATTATGTTAACTATTTTTCTAATATCGAGCCATCTTGCATCCCTAGTACATGTCCATTCATCAATAATAACGAATGGTTTCGTGGATTTATTTGATAGTATTTTAAATGATATTGGTCTATGGTATTCTTTGTGTGTTTTATTTTTTCCCCTTGTTTAGATATTAGGACTATATCTGTCTCAAAAGAGTATTCTAGTAGTATACTTTCTTATTAGGTTTTTAAAAATAGTTTATGAATGATGGGGACTAGCTGTTCTTTAAAAGTTTGTTAGAATAATCAATCCTGTGAATCCATCAGATACTTTGTTCTCCTCTGCTTTGGTAGTTCCTTTACAAGTTATATTTCCTTTTCTGAGTGAGACTGTTTTTTTAAAGATTGCTATCTAGTTTTCTGATAGTTTGGGTACTTTGTATTTTTGAAATTGTTTCTCTGTTTCTATTGTGTCTTTTTTTTTTGTTAGCATTACTATGAATAATATGTTCTGGCTACTCTTTTATTTCTTCTGGTTTTGTTGTAGTTTCACTTTGCTTATTTGCTATTTTATTGGTTTGAGTTTCTACTCTCTTCTTTTTAATCAGAGGGTTTATTAATTTTATTAGTCTTTTCAAAGAACTCGTCTTTAGTTTTATTTATCATTTCTATGAAATTTTTTACTTCTAGAGTATGTTTCCCCTTTAATTTATAATACCTCTTTTTTGTGTTTATTTTAATTTAATTGTTGATTTTCTAATTTTGAAATACATAGTTAATTAAACTTTTTAATTTCAATTTTGTTAGTGTAGGATTGTAAGGACATGAATTTTCCCTTGTGGACTGTTTTAGCTACATTCCAAAATTTTGATATGTTGCTCTATATTATTTTACATAGTTACTAATTGTTCCTGTGATTTGTTCTTTGACCTACTTATTCTTTAACATTTAATTGTTAAATCTCCATTTGAGTCTGTATTTTTGTTTGTGACCCTTGAACCAAGTCTTATTCTTATTTTATTGTGGTGTGTAAGGGATGCATTTAGTGTTTTTGCCTTTTAAAATTTATTTACAATATCTCTGTGTACTGGTTAATGGTCAACTTTTGTTTAATGAGGTACATGAGGTACAAATAAATGTGTATTTTTTTGTTGTTGTCATGTTTGAAGGGATCATAGTCTTGTTATTCTAGTTTTTCCAGAAATTCATTTAGTTCCATATTTTACCTTTTATTCAGAATAATAGAGTTCCTTTGTTTATCACTTTTGCTTGTTTCTGTTTTGTTTAATAGCATGATGGCAAATCCTTCTTTTTTAAATTTAACTGCACGCACAATAAAATTACCTCCCAACCTCTAAGCTTTATTTTTGTAGGGTATTATTTTCTTAGCTAGTCTGTCCCTTTTTTCATTTTATTGGATTATCTAATCCATTTACATTTAAAGTTATTAGAATTAGTTTTATATATTCCTTCATTTGTTTAAAATTTTTTAAACTTATAATTTTTCCTCTTATGCTATAAACACAATATTATGTTTTTTCAATTATTTTATATAAATCTTTTTCTTCTTCCCCCTTCTCACCAATCCCCTCTTCTCAGGTATTTCCCTTTTCCTTTTAGGATTTTGCTTATTTGTTCCTCTCTCCTGTTTTTATCTGGTTGTGTTTTTCTTCCCCCTCTTTTTTTCTTCAGCCACATAGATAGTCCCTTCCTTTTCTCCCCTTCAGCTAGTCCAATTTTTTTTTTATTTCATTCTTGTACTCTTCCCCAAAAAAGGATTCCTCTCACTTCTCTTCATTATCCATCTTCTTTTTCTGTTTAATCTTGACTCTTGTTTTCTGATTCATAATCCTTATGATCATCTGCTGTCTCTCTCTTTTCTCTATATTCTTTATCCCTTCAGGTGCCGATTGCTACCAAGGATTGCAACTCCTCTCCCTCTCAGGAAAAGCAGATTTTTCAGGCACCAAATCATCCAGGATTCATCCAGTGTAAAGTCTCCATTAACTTAAACCATAGTAACTAACATTCATCAGTGAAATCCCCTCTCATTGCCAAAGGAATACTTTCTTCATTTCTCTTTTTCAGTTTTGCTCCTCACCCCCACTTATTCCTTAATTATAGGCTCTTATATTTCTGAGACCACATATGTCTCCTCATTTTTTGTCCTTGATTTATCCTGGTACCTCATGCCCTCTTCTCTATCTTCTTGTCCTCCTCTCCACTTTCTTGTACCCTTGCATATTGTAACTTACTGTTACAAAAGACACCCACAGAGTATCATCAGGTTATGTCATTAATGCCCCTTTACCATTTCTTGCTGCTACTTCTATTAGATTTTCACCTTCTTCCCTGTCTCCATGTGTACTTTTAGAAAGAAGTTTCTTACTTGTTTTCCTTCCTGTTACTATTGCTATCTGAATTTTTCCCATTCCTTTTACAATTCTGTTGTTTAGAGTCTGAGTGGCAAAGTTCTGATTTTCTTTTTACAAATGTTTCAAACTCTTCATTATTGAAGCTCAGATTTGCAAGATAGGTCACTACTGTCTGAATCCTATCTACTAATACTATTTGGAAAACATTATTCCATTCCTTCTTTTGTCTAGCAGGTGCAGGTCACATTCTAAATATCTTTTCTTTTGTAATCAATATTTTCTCCCACCTCCATTCACTTTATCACTCACTTCCTGGCTCCCTGTCCTCTGATTTCCTTAGGGACTGGATTTCAAGGTTCTCAGTCTCCTCCCACAAAGCACTTCACAGTTCATCAACTGACTAGTTAGAAGTCAGAAATGGCCACAGCTATGTGCTATACTGTTTGCTGCACAGTTATCTACACTAAGGATATCCTGTCCTAGTGAACTATCTGTTCTACTACCTCTGATTCTTGGTTCTCTGTTCAGCATCAATAGGCTAGAGCCTTCTGGCGCCAGAAATTTAGAATTTACAGCACTGGCACTTCCAGATTTCAATCCTCAGCAGGCTTTTGCTCCTGAAAAGCTATGTTTAAGCCGACTTAAGCCTTAGGGACTGGATTTCAAGGTTCTCAGTCTCCTCCCACAAAGCACTTCACAGTTCATCAACTGACTGGTTAGAAGTCAGAAATGGCCACAGCTATGTGCTATACTGTTTGCTGCACAGTTATCTACACTAAGGATATCCTGTCCTAGTGAACTATCTGTTCTACTACCTCTGATTCTTGGTTCTCTGTTCAGCATCAATAGGCTAGAGCCTTCTGGCGCCAGAAATTTAGAATTCTACAGCACTGGCACTTCCAGATTTCAATCCTCAGCAGGCTTTTGCTCCTGAAAAGCTATGTTTAAGCCGACTATTGAGACCCAAGAAAACTTCTGCAGCTTAGAGCTGGGATCTTGAAGACACCAGAAAGAGTTAAATTGCAATGAGGTTCAGGGATTGGCAGCATGGGAGATTGGGGAAAAGAGCTGAATGAGCTTGAAGTCAAGGAGCATCAGTTTCTGGTTTGTTTGTGTTAACTTTGTTTAGGGCTTCTGGGTTCCTTAAACCATAGAAACAACTTTAATCTTTGGTGCATAATTTCTGTTTTAGAAAGGTTTGAGAGATCATGTTGGTCAGAGAAAATATCTAATCTTCCATCTTGTTTCTCACAAGACTGGAGCCACACTATTCTTTAGAATTCTTAAAAGAATCTAACTCTTTATAAACCCTAAAGTGCTATATAAAGACTAGCAATCATTATAATTATGGTTTTTCTGTATGGATTTACACTGGTAAAATTTTCTCAAGGGGAGTTCTTCTACATCAATGAAAGCATTAGTGTACAACAACAATAATGAAGAACTTTGCTCACAGTACATCTATGAAAGGGAGTGTATTACTGTTACTAGTTTTTATCAATGAGAACCCTGAGGTTTGACAAATGTTTCTCCTAAGTTCAGCCAATCAGTTAGAGTTAGAGCTGGGATTCAAACCCAGGCCTTTGGATTCTGGAATCAATGCCTATCTATTGCACCCCAGCTGTCTTCTTTTAAGAACTTTTTTTTTTCTTCCAAGCCGGCAAATCCTGAATATTGGAAAGGTTTTGTCAATCCTCATGTCAACATGGAAAATAAAACAACTAAGAGACAGAGACATCCAATTTGCCTTTCAAATGGATCTTGCAGCATGCTAATGCTTGAACCTCGACCTGTTCCCATTTTTCCCCATCCCTGAATGGAACTATTTATTATCCTGTATTTATGAGATTTACATAATGGGTCTTGTGAATGGGATAACAATGTCCATGGTTTCAGTGCAGTAGGGCTTTAGTACCATAGCAAAAAGGCTTATGGGGATTTTCCAAATTTTTAATGGTCTCAGGCACAATAAGAGATTGGAGAATCATTCAAACTAGTGGCAAAAAAGATCCCTGGCTATATTTTTCCAGGTCAGTTTAAGAAAATAAATAAAATTTTGTTGAAATGGGGTCAGAAACTAGCTGATTTAACTTTAAATAAAAATTCCAAGGTTTTAAGTTTGCAGTTTTAAAATTGAAATTTATTCATTTTACAAAGTTAAAGAAACTGGAGCTGGAGGAGATTTTTTTGTTTGTTTGGGTGTAATTTGACTGAAGCACATAGGTTGTGATCAGGAGAATCAGATTCAGAATATAGATATTCTTAATTATTTTACTAAACCACACTTCTACATGATGGTTTTTAGGGCTTTCAATTTAAAGTATTTCAACTATAATATATTGTGCCAACTTTGTGAAATAGAAAAGTTAATAATAATAATAATAATAATAATAAATTTGTTGTTATAGCAAAGAATTATAAACAGTTTAACAAATTGTGACACAACAATGTGACATAATATTATTTTGGCAAAAGAAAAGATAAAGATGATGAATATGAGAAGCATATTCAACACACCAACTGATTTAAAGTAAAGTTAGCAGAGCTGAGAAACCCATATACACAATGATTACAATTCAAATATAAAGAAAAACTATAATAAATCAACCAAGACTAAATGTTGTGAAATTATTCAGATCAAGTTTGAAAGAAATATGAGATATTACCTAAATCAGTACTTCTGCAGAAGATAAAGTCCATTGGTCTGAAACATTGTATATAACCTCAACTTTTAAAGTATATATTGATTTATTTTGCTAACTTTTTCTCTCATTTTCTCTTAAAATGTTTGCTATAAGGGACAGCTCTCTTTGAATGGAGAGGGAAAAACTACAAAAGTAGATTTTAACCATACTTTAAAACAAAAAATCTTCTTAATACTCAAATCCCTTAGTATTAGGATAGGGTTTGTGATGAAAAGAAAGACTGTGTCTGTCACTGAACTCACAGAGGAAATAAGGGGAATGATTTGGAATCCTGTGGACCATAGCCACCAAAATTTGGATTAGGTGGTATATATTGATTGAGTGAACTTTAAAGAAAAAGATGCTCCTGAGTATCAGTGGTTAGAGGGAATACTTGAAAGTGGCAATAAGTTTAGTGGAATTGTGATAGTGCATTTCCAGTATCAAGAAGGGTGATCAGAGAGGTTGGGCCATTAAGAGGCCCATTAGTGAGACCCAGAAAATGGGAAAAGAAAGGAAACGATCTAAGATTAAAGCAAGCTTGCTACCTATGAGCACTGTTTAAGAGAAAACAGTGCAAGAGATGGGTAGCTTTAAGGCAGAACATGGAGAAATTTAGGTGGAGGAGGTTGAGGAAGAAGGAGAGAGTTATGGAAAATGTTTGAATGACAGCCAAGAATTCAGAATCATGGGGATGTGGAAGTTTGTCTGCAAATCATTGAAGATTATCAACACCCCTAGAAGTTAGTCTCAGGGTAAAGTCCTCTCAGAACTTTAAGCAGCTTAGGGCCAGAAACAATGTTTTCCTCTTTATGTTAAGGCAAATGACCTGGGCAAGATGGAAAGGCAATAATAATACCTAATAATAGCTAACATTTATAGCTTACTATGAACAAGGTGTATGCCAATTGCTTTACAATTATGTGATTTGATTATCATAGCAATCCTGGGAGATAGATGTTATCATTATCCAAGTTTTATAGTTGAAGAAATTGAGGCAACAGACTAAGTGACTTACTTAAGGTCACAACTAGGAAGTATCTGTGCAGTGCTTTATACATTGTGTCACCTAGCTGGCTAATACTACCTGTATTCTAACCCCCAACTTTATATTTTGGGAACTTGAGGCAGAGAAAGGCAAAGGGTATATAACCCATACAACTAATGAGTATCAAAGGCAAATCTTCCCTGTCTCCATGTCCTTTATGTCTAATACCCTACCTACTGCTACCTAAGTTACCTTCCTTTAGAAAGGAATTTTTAAAAACAAAAATGAAGAGCAATTAAGGAACTAATATTGCTGAAATTCTATCTTTGACAAATGCAAAACTGCTTGGAATAATTTTTGTGATATCTAGGCATTATTAAAGCCATTTAGTGTCTCTACCTCTTTCAGTTAGCATGAACACAGTGTCAAGATCCATTTCTGCTTCCCCCTGAAGCCATTTAGAGAATGTATTATTTCCCATAAAAGCCAAAGTCTTTGATTCCACCAACAATTCACTTTATTTCCTTTACTGTCTGAAGGAAGAAAGAAAGCAGACAATTCTTTGAGCTGCTTTGGGAGCCCCAGAGCCTTTTCCACATGTGGGAAAATGAATATGTGGATAGCTTGGTCTATCTTCCTGCCCACAAATAGTCAAAGCTGAATGAGGACAACTCTGACTTCCTCACAGGAAGACAATGAAACCCATTGAGCTTTTGGAGAGGAACATGGAGGAAAATTCTGTTCATTACAGAAGATTCTATCACACAGTGAATGAAAGAATGAAGCAGAAATTCTACCGGGACAAATACATGGTTATTCCTTCCCAGATCAAGGTACGAATCAAAAGAATCACATTATCTATGGTACTAAAAGAAAGTGGCTACCTCTAGTTTGGAGTCACTTAATTCCGTTCTGAATATGTTCATTGAGTGGAGTGGGTTAGGGCCCTGGTTCATAGGAAAGCTTCTAAGAATTATCCCAAAGCACATATTACTGATTAAATATATATTTAAGCAAAATAATCATTTAAGCTGCTAATTGAGCTAAGAACAGTTACATAAAGCCATTCTGAAAAATAAAGATAGAATAGAAAATACTTTTTTGCTCTGTAAGAGTGGCTTGCATTTAGAAAGAAGCCACCTTTATTTAGAGTTTACAAAACTTCCTCTTTATAATTCTGAGATGGAACCAACTGAGATTCAGAGAACACAGAACCATAGAATCTCAAAGCTGAAAGAGATCTTAGAAGTTATCAAGTCCAATCTAAGCCTAATTGAAAATTTGTTCCACAACATACTCAACAAGTGGTTGTTGAGCTTTTGTTTTAAACCTTCCCTCCTATGACAGGGAAGTCACTATTCAGAAAGGCAATTATATATATATATGAAAATACTTTTCTGCATATATAAATATATATGTATATATTATGTGTATATATACAGAGAGAGAGAGAGAGAGAGAGAGAGAGAGAGAGAGAGAGAGAGAGAGAAGTAAAGAGAGAGGTAGATATATATAGATACAGATATATGTTACAAAGTTTTTCTTCATCTGAAGCCAAAAAAGATAGTGATTCATTCATGGTCTCTCAGCAAAGTGGTAATAAGGAGCTTCCAATCCAGGGACCCTGACTCTTTATTTAGTGAATTTTCTTCTATGCCACATAGCTTTCTATAGCACTCACTAATTCAGTGTTTTCCCCCTTTCTCTGACTGCTCTCTGTGGAAGACAGTAATGGGCTGGGAATGGCCTTATGATTAGATCATGTATTATCTTCCCTCATGATCAAAAAATTGCTTGCAGTTATCAGTGGTACCTGGAAAAATCTTTGTTTTTTCTTCTGTAACTTATCATCATTTTCTGCCTCTCCTCATTGACCTATAAACACTATAAGGATAGGAACCCTAGCTTATTAAAATGTTAACATCCCCAGGAGCATATAAGGTTATTTTGCTTTTGTTTTTACACTCCCCAAATCAAACATAGTGCCTTGTGATGAATATTTGTTGAATGGATGAATGAATAAAGTACAGGTAGAAAAATATGTAGATTCTAAATTAATGCTGGTTTGAACTGATGAGTGAATTGAACAATATTCTGTGCACAAAGAAGGCACTTAATAAGTGTTTGCTTAATTGAATTGTACTGAACTCAGACCATTGGCCTCCTTTGTTCCTATTGCTGAATGAAGTTGGAGGAAATCACAACAGTGTATTCCCTACATATTTATATTATTTAATCTCAATGGAGTCTTTCTGAAGAAAAACAATCTTGTGCATCTCCCAAATAAGTTTGCTATCCTACTCTCCCCAGTTTCTTTACCAAATCTTCTCATCTCTCTTTAAGCCTTCTGATGCACCCTAGGACCCTATTCTTTCAAGAGAGGGATTTCCTTTATACTTCAATGAAAATGTTGAGGCCATTGCTTAGAGCCAATTCTTTCCCCCTTATCCTTATCTGAAATCACTAAGATATCTTCCACTACAATCTCTGCCTTCACTCTCATCTCAGATGAAGAAATAGTCTATCTCCTTTACCAAGATAAACTTTTTGTTTCATGCACCCTACTTCCCTCTCTTCCTATTTTCTCCATCAAATAGTCAACTCTTATCCTCACTCTCTCTCTCTAATTACTGTTTTCTCCCTATCCATTGGATCCTTTGCTGGTGCCTATAAATACACCCATTTATGCCTCATTTTTGAGAGATTTCATACTTTATCTTATCTCTATTAGTTATCAACATATCTTTTCCCACCTTTTTTTTCCACTAAATTCCTTGAGAAATATATGTGTGTGTGTGTGTGTGTGTGTGTGTGTGTGTGTGTGTGTGTGTGTGTGTGTGTTAATTACATTTCTTCTTCTGTCATCTCTAAAACCTCTCCATTCTGGCTTCTGAATTGATTATTCAATGGAAATTGCTCTCCCAAAATTAAGTGATCTCTTAATTATCGAATCTAGTGGCTTTATCTCAATCTTCATTCTTATCAAACTCTTTGTAGGCTTTCATATGGTCATTCAATCTTTATTCCTGGATACTCTCTCCTCTTTTTGTTGTAAAGACACATATTGTTCTCCTATCTGTCTGTCCACTCCTGAATCTCTTGGTTCATCATCACACCCATTGCCCATGAGTTTCCTCTGACGTTCTATTCTGGATCCTCTTCTCTTTTCCCCTCTATAGTATTTTTTTCTCTGGTGATCTCATGCAGACCCATGGATTTAATTATCATTTCTATGCTGATAATTTGTGGACTTATATATATCCAAGCTAATCTTTCTCCAGAACTCTAGTCCTAAATCACCTTTTGAATATTTTATACTGGATATCCCATGGACATCTCAAGCTCTATATATCTAAAACATAGCTCATTATCTTTCTCCCTAGATCCACTTTTCTCCTAAACTTTTCTAATGATGGCACCATCATTTTCCGAGGCCTACAATCTCAATGTCATTCTTAACACCTTACTTTCATTGCTAAATTTTCACTTTTCTATCAATGTAAGTATCTCTTCTATACTTTTTATTATCTCTACCCATACAATCCCCACTCAACACCTCTTGCCTGGACTATTTCAATAACCTTTTAATTGAGCTCCCTGCTTCAGATTTCTCCCCACTGCAACCCATTTTTTCTTTTAGTGGTCAAAGTGATTTTCATAAAGTATAGGTTTGCCCATGTCACTCCCATTCTGCCTCCATTCAATAAACCCCAGTGCTTTATTTGGTCTCATGGCTCATGTTAGATCAAAAACCTAGACTAGTCTTCAGAATATTGGACTTTGGAAAGGTAGTATATGCATGAATTTTGGTGTGTAGTTGCTATAAGCAAGAAAAAAAATCATAGAAGCAAACATCTTATATAACCACAGATAGAAAGGTATTCATATATACATAAGGCCAAAGTCTATCACATAAGGGAGACAAATTATGGCCAAAATCTCAGTGAAAGTAGATGCCCAGAGCAGTGTCTGAGGAGGGAAGTATTAGACCATAAAGATGGGTTTGGTTGAGAATAGATAATCAGTCCCAGCTATGGGAAGGGGCATCAGTAATTAGACTCAGATATGGCTAGGAAATTCCTTGGATTACTTATCAATACTTGGCTTAGGTAGGGGAGTGTCCTAATCTGAACCAGAATTTGGGTGAGATTTTGAGTTGATAATTTGGGATCTCACAAATGGGTTTTGGTACACAAAATATTGTTGTTATAATTGTTGTTATAGAGAGCTACATCCAATCAAGAGCTGTAATCATTTACATGTTTAACACAGGGTCAGAATAGTCCAGGACAGTAGAAAAGTAGTCGTTAGGACCTCTTAGCCTAAATGATTCCATTTTGGAATCCTATCATTTATAACTCCAACATCAAACATATTTTAAAAAATTATAATTGTCACACGCCAGGAACATATATAAATTCTTCTGTTTGTCATTTAAAGTTCATCATAACTTGATCTTCTCCATTATTCTCACATTTCACTTTCTTTTATGTATTTTATGATCCAATTCACTGATCTACTTACTGTTCTTTGAATACAAAACCATCTCTCAGCTCTGAACTTTTTTTACTGGCAGGTCCCTATGCCTAGAATGCTCTCCCTCCTCGCCCTAATTCTTAGTTTTTCTTGCTTCTTTCAAGATTTAGCTTGAAATGCAACTTCTGCAGTAGGTCTTTCCCAGCAACTCAGGTTTACACCACCTTCTCCTCTGAAACAAACACATATTTATATGCAATAACATTAATGTTATAATGTGTTTACATATATGTATATAATCCACAGAAAATAGAAGAGGGCACAATAAAAGCTGTAGAAAATAAACCATAGTTAGGATAGGAAATATATGTTTCAGAAAGGGAAACTGAGGAGCTATTAGACAAATACAGGAAGAATAAAAAGAGAAGCTTAGAGATGAGAGAATATACCACAGAAGGAAATTTTCTTCAGTATCCAGAGCCACAGAGAGTTCAGAGGATGAGGAGTGAGAAAAGAACATGAATTTTATAAGAAATCATTGCTAACCATGGGAGGAGTTATTTGAATCAAATGGCAGAAATATATGTAAAACAGCAAAGAGTTTAGCAGTAAATGGGAAATAAAGAATTGGAGAAATCAGTAGGGATTTTTAGTTTAATTTTTTAAAATTAGCAAACATTGCTTCCCTTCTTCCTTTACCTCCCTCCCACTTGCTCAACGAAAAAAAGAGCCAAAAATCTTGTAATGAGCATGTACACTTAGGAAAACAAATTCCCATGTAGGCCAGGTCTAAAAATGTGTTTCTCATTCATCTTGAATCTATCATCTCTATATCAGGAGATAGGATTCTTCATTCATGTTTTTTTCTTTTCTTTTCTTTTCCTTTTTTTTTTTGTTTTTTACTGATCATTGTACTGATTAGAGTTTTTAAGCTTATTAAAATTGTTCATTTTTACAATGTTGCTATTATACTATGTAATAGGTTTACTCTGGATATGCCTAGATTTCCTAACAGAGAGATACCTTGTATATCTAAGGGTGGGTCTAGCCTTTGTTTGTTTGTGTTTGTTTGGCTGCCTAATCAGAAGTCTGTGTCTTTAAAGTTGATCAGACTACTATAGTCTCTTTTTTATTCTGCATTCTTTCATGTTGTTTCCAGGGAGAGAAGATCACAATCCATACATAGTATGGAATTTTATCCTGACTCTGGGAAATGGACCTGGAGTCTCTTCTTCTGTATTGTTTGTCCTCAGTTACAGCTATCAGTGATGATGATCCTCCACTGAATCCAGAAGGTCAAGCTATGATAATATTTGGATCTGGGATTACAGACATTGTGGTGCATCCAAGCAGTCCAGAAGAAAAGTCTTGAGAAGCTAGGGTGTGTGTTCTATAGGGAAGCAAGAATTAGATAGCCTATAGGAACTGACATGAAAGATGAACCTAATGCCCTTGCTTTCACCAGAGACTGAGGTGATAGTGATAAGGATTATGTCTCTCCATATGTTGAAGGAGTTAAGTGTATATATTTGCTTTTATGCTTTCTGAAGTAAATAGTTCTTTGTAAAACCTAATCTGCCCTTGTTGTTCAGATATTGGATATTGGATACAAGATATTGTATGGATATTGGAACAATTTGTCATTTTCTTCTCTAATTCATTTTACAATAAGGAACTAAGGCAAACAAAGATAAGTGGCTTGCCCAGGATCACACAGTGTCTGAGAATGAAACTGAACTCAGGAAGATGAGTTTTTCTGACTCCAAACTTGGAGCCCCCTGGCTGCCTAGCTAATCTGTTAGTGAACTACAATGCAAGAGATTTTCTCCTCCATTTGAGGAAACATTATTGGTGTGAGTTTGAAACATTGATGGAGAGCCTAGACATCCCCATATGACTTTCGGGTAACAAGAGAAACAATGAGGGATGGATAAAATGTGAACTTCAGGCAGTGAGGACTAGGACATTCAGTGTTACAGTATAAATTGCTTTCTTGGTTCTGTTCTCTTTACTCTGTATCATCAGTTCATACAAGTTTTCCTAGTTTTCTCTAAATATGCCCTTTTCATCATTTCTTCTAGCACAGTAATATTCAATTAGTCAAATAGTGGTAGCAAAGATGTAAGTCTTTTTGTAATATAAAGTATTATTATTTGTTATGTTTTAAAGATGAGGGAAAACTGGGCAGATTTGTAGATATCAGGAAAGGTACAAGTAGGTAAGAGAAGGATAAAAATGAAAGAAAGGATATATATATATATATGTGTGTGTGTGTGTGTGTGTGTGTGTGTGTATATGTGCATGTATATATATATGTGTGTGTAGATATATAATGTGTATATATATATGTGTGTGTAGATATATATGTGTGTATATATATGTGTGTGTGTGTGTGTATATTATATATATGTGCATGTGTGTATATATATACACATAGGCAGTGTGATACTGAAGGAGGCAGGAGAAGGAGGTCGACTTAAAAGTATAAATAGCATGGTTGTTCCCTGTGCTTTTCATTGATCATCTTCCATGCTAGCATTCATTTCTTTTCACCTCTATCTCACAAAGTCTTCCCTTCCTTTAACCTTAAGAGTGTCTTTTCTCCTCAGCTACTTTTGTATTTGACTACTTTGTACTTTTATTTGTTTATATTCTATATAAAAATTCCCTGAATAGACACACACACACACACACACACACACGTATCTTTGAGGTTAAAAATATAAGCTCTTCATAAGTGGATTGTTTCTTTATATATTATATCCCTGGTGCCCCACACAGTGACAGTGTCTGGCACAGAAATAGACAGTCAGTGCTTGTAGATGTATTAATTGTTCATTGGCTTTGGCAAAAAAAAAAAAAAAAAAAAAAAAAAAAAAGGTTATAACTTGAAAAACTGGAGCAAAGTATAAGGAATAGGGATAAAATAATGGACCTTGTCAGAGTCAGTCTCCCATTCATGTACTATACCAATGATAGAAGGAGAAGATACAACCAGCTCTGGTCTGTCTTGCTTTCCTTTATGATGCATCTGCCAGAGACCTAAGTGAGAGTGAATCACTTCCCAACATCACTTTTGTGGAATAATAACTTGATATAGTTAGATGTAGTTTACATATGGATGTACATTACATAAGAGACCTTCTCATTCTCCTCCTTTGGTTTTGCAGTCTCTAATTTTCCTTCTTTTAATCCTTACAGCATTGAGGTTAGAAATAGGAAGACTCATCTTCATGAGTTCAAATCCAATCCTAGACACTTATTAGGTGTGTCATCCAGGGCAATTCACTTAATCCTATTTGCCTTAGTTTCTGTGTCTGTAAAAGGAACTCAAAGAAGGAAATAGCAAATCTCTTCCGGTATCTCTGATAAGGAAACTCCAAAAAGGGCACAAAGAATTGGACATGACTGAAATGATGCAATAACAATAAGATAAAGATGTATTATGTTGTAGTGTATGAATTTTTTGGTGTGTATGGTCTTTTAAAGTTTCCATGACAGAAAAACTTCATCATTTTTTGGTCAATCTCTTCTTGAACCTCTAAAATATTAAGTAGTCTTGTCCATGATGATTGATTTTAAAGTTCATCATAATGTTTGTGTTCAAAGCATTTTCAAGGTGGTAGGACCTTTGACAACTCAGGGTTACCTTCTTAACATAATAAAGCATTGGCGTAGAGCACCTGTGAAAGGAGCATGATATAATGGTGAAAGCATTGGATCTAGATTTTCAATAATTACTCTATTACAAAATCAGTGATAATACTAATATTGCTTTATGGTAAAAATGATTTCACAGAAATTATAATATTTAATACTTACAACAGCTGTGTGAGAGGGCTTATGTCCATCAAATGATCAATCTAATCAATGTAACAAGGGATTAACCAATAAAACCAATTCCTTTGAGCATGTTGTGCTGCTAAATGCAATTCTATATATGAAAGAGGCTAAGAAACCTGCTTTTAGGAGAACTCAGATGAAATGTAATAAAAGTACTTTGGAAAGACTTTAGAACATAGGTAGACATTTTGATGTTGGCTCTGGGTCTGCAGCCCAGTAATGGAGAGCAGACACTTTGACTAGTTGCAGTTGTAGAACCAGATTTGGGGACACATTCAAAGATTTGGTCAGCCTCAGCTGTCTACCCTCTCTGGATTTGATTCAGTCCCCTCATGGAATCAGGATGTAGGAGGAAAGGTACACCCTAAGGCTAACATACACCCCTATGAATATTGCCCTCGGGTTTTGATTTTACTATGATGATCAATTCTGATGGATGTGGCCCTCTTCAGTTCCAATAGAGCAGTAATGAACTGAACCAGATACACCCAGTGAAAGAACTCTGGGAGATGACTATGAACCACTAAATAGAATTCCCAATCCCTCTATTTTTGTCCGCCTGCATTTTTTATTTCCTTCACAGGCTAATTGTACACTATTTAAAAGTCCAATTCTTTTTGTTCAGCAAAATAACTGTTTGGACATGTATACATATATTGTATTTAACTTATACTTTAACATATTTAACATGTATTGGTCAACCTGCCATCAGGGGGAGGGGGTGGGAGGAAGAAGGGGAAAAGTTGGAAACAAAAGATTTTGCAATTGTCAGTGCTGAAAAATTACCCATGCATATATCTTGTAAATAAAAAGCTATGATAATAATAATAATAAAGAATGGAATTTTTTGGATAGCCAAATAAGGACAGACTAGAAAATCCTTTATTTGTCATGTTTTGGTTCCTTCTACTTTAGTCAAGTTGTTTAAATAATTTCAATTCACTGAGCTATTTACAACTTGTTAACACCTGTGGGACATTGCTCTCTAATGAGATCAGATAGGAGATAGAAATGCCTTCCCCAATTCCTATAGATTAATTTACGCTTTTCTGTACATTGTAAATCAATGTGTGTGACTCTTTGGAATTTAACTCAGAAAGTTTGATGGCCAGGGGGAGGAGTGTCAGGATGATACTTGTTTTTCAAATGTCAGGAGCAATTAGTGAACCAGACTGTTTCTTGGCCATTGGTTATTTTCCTTTGGGGCCAGAATTAACAGTAAGAAATAAAGCAGTTGTAAAATAGGAGGACTCACCTGGGCTATCACTAAAGTCCCTCAAGCTCTGAAATGAAAATATTCCAATTTACCAGTGTCATTGATAATTTCTACACCTACTATACCAAAATAGCCACAAAATTTTTATAATTGCTCATACTTATGAGTTCTCCTTTTCCTCTTAAATATTCCCTTTCAGATACCATTCTGCCCTCTTCGGTCATCTTTCTTCACTACCCTTCAATGTATTTGGTTTCTAAATAATTATCTTAGCTGGACATAAATTGTGTTCTGCTGACCAAGGCTGCTCATGATGTTTATTTTAATGAAATTTAACAGATTAGTAGGAATGATGGAATAAAATACTCATAAAGCAGGTTTGGCCCAAATCCACTTAGATATCACCCTAACTTTATGATTTTATTATTTAATCATCAAAGTAAGAAACACTAAAATGTGGTGGCTAGAGTATTGGGTTTTAACTGAGAAAGACTTTTAAATTTGTAAGCTCTTATTTAAATTGGGCAGATACCATGATTCTCCATCTCTTATAATCAAGGTCCAATATAAATTGAGCCAAAATATTTGCAGAGATTGAGAAATTCAACACTTAAATGAATATACAAAAATGTAGAGTGCTATAATCCCTAATCTTGAAGATTTCATTATCTAACTGAAGTGAAAATCAAGGTTTGGGGAAGGAGATTTACATCATTTAATCACTCTCTACATATGATCTTGGACAAGTAATCTTGTCCAAGTCAAAACTGAATCTTCCTTGGCCTCAAATTTCTTCATCTTAATAATGAAAGGATAGTATTAGATCACCCCTGGGATGATCTGTAACGATGATCCTAAGTATGGTTGAAGAAGACTATGATAGAAGCAAAGTTGAGAGAGAAAATGTTCTAGATATGTCTAAAGATGGAGAGACCACTTTCATTAAGAAAAATAAGGGAATATTCCATAGAAGCAATGATACTTGAGTTGAGTTTTGCAAGATTGTAATGTTCAAAAGGCATAGACAAAAATGAGTCCATACCAAACATGGGGCCTACCTCAGCAAATGTAAAGTAGCAAGGGAATGCTGAGAATAGGTAGTAGTCCACTTTAACTGCAAAAGAAATTTTGTGAAATGGATTAATGTGAAATGAAATAAATAGGAAAATGGGAAGAAGATACTAGAGTCTTAAAACTGGGGTTTAGGACTCTACAATTTGTCTCTTGGGGAACCCCTTCAATTTTTTGAGGAAGATTGCCAGACTTGTCCACTAAAAGATTATATTGGCAGCCCCATGAAGGATAGATTGGAGAGGGGAGACCAATTAGAAAGCTTTTACGAGCTCACTTGAGCAATGATGACACTCTGAATAAGAGTGATATTAAAAAAAACCATAAAACAAAAAAACAAAAAAACAACAAAAAACAGAATAGGGCCAAGAGTCTTGGAGAGAGGCAGACTAAAAACTTTCTAATACAATTTAATACTGAGTCTCCCTCACATGTCCTATTAGAACTACTAGTAATTCAAATGCCAAGTGAACCCTGATAACTTTGGAAAGTTAATCAAGTATGTAGAAAGACCCAGTTTGTGATTCTTGGCTTGGTTTGTGTTACTGGCAACCTATTCTTGGTGTACAATTTGGGACAGTACTGAAAAGGGAAGTATCTATAAACTGAATGAATAATATGTAACCATAATACATTCTCTGTTTATTTTTACATCAGTTGTCTGGAATGTTAACACTATTAGGAAACTGGTTTAATTTTTTCCCCTTTTGAACCTGTAATAGTATGATGAAAAGCAAGAAAATGAGCCATGTTCTAAATTATGGAAATGGTATATTGGTATTCTAATTATGTCATGTTCCCTTTTTTTCAAGCAGGTCCCCTTTAATTAAAAGAATCTTTGAAGATCACTGATAATTTTTTAGTTTAAAAAAAACAGGCGCCTCTATTCCCCGCAAAGTGTGTATGTGTTGTTGTTGTTTTTTTCTTTCTTTCTTTTTTTTTTTTTTTTTTCTTTAAAGAGGTACCTATTTGAAATAGGCCACCCTGTTTAATCATACCTAGAACTTTTCATCTCTGGATTGGTTTACACTCCTCAATTAATTTTTGAAGTAAGTAGACATTATTATTCCCATTTTGTAGATGGGAAAATTGAAACCAGGTTAAGTGACTTGTCTAAGCAAGAGTGGCCTGAGGCAGGTGTAAAAAATTGTTTCCATATTGAGTCTTCTGAATAACATCTCCTAGCCTTCTCTCCAACTCTGTTTACCCCCTTCATAACAAACAGTGCCTTTTGGAGCTAGACCCACTGAGGGTGACTGAGGGGCTAATTATGTTGGTTCTCTGTCAAATTATTTTTTTCTGTTGGAAGTGTTTTTCCTTTATTGAGATATTTCTAGTAAATCTGACCTGTATTTTGTGTGATTCTATAAACAATGGGATCAAATGCATTCCTTCAACCCTGTTGGACAATATTTATTCAATCATTTCTTCATTTAACAAATATACATTTAGTGTTCTCTATTGGTTTCTGGGGTTGCCAAGCCAAAATGAAAAAGCCCCTACTTTCATGACGCATATGTTCTACTGAGGGATAGGTGATACATTAACATGGAAAAATAAATAGAGTATAATTTGACTAAGGAGAAAACACTAATACTAGTGGGATCAAGAAAAGCTTTTTCTAAAGCTGGAAGAACAGTTGAACTTTTCAGGAAGCTAAGGATTCTATGGTTTAGAAGTGATAAAAGAATGTTCTCCAGGCATGTGGAAGAGTTTGTGTGCCAAAGTACAGAGGTGGAAGATGGCATGACAAGTTTGAGGAATAAAAAGTAAACCATATTGGTTGGAATGAAGCATGTGTGAAAAGGAGAAATGGTTAGGGAATTCTGGAAAAGTATAGATTGAAATTAGACCAGGTAAGTCTTTGGATGCTAAACAGAGAAGTTGATACTTTATTTTAGAATCAATGAGGAGCCACTGCATATTCTTTGACCAGGGGAATAGCATGTTTTAGCAAGACTTTTTTTTGTCAGCTATGTAGAAGATAGATTTTTAGAGGGACTATACAGCCATTTTATTATGAACTTCGGTGGACAACATAGACCTGTTGTTTGAAGACAACATTGTTTCTGAAACTCATGGACTGAAGTTAACTTACATTTGGGGATAATCAAGAAATCTACAGATTTCTATTCAAATGTCATTTCCCACTATTCCTAATAGAAGCATCTATCTGCTAATTAATGTATCACTTGAGGTATTGTCTCTAACAAGTGAACCATGAATATTCTTGGAGAAACTTGAGAATAAAGAAAGAGCACTAATGATCAGCTGATAAGTGCACTTGTGGAACTGCAGAGAACTAGAAATATTCTCTCAGTTCCAGGTACCAGGAACCTCATGCTGTTGTGGCCTGATCTTCTTAAGCTCTCTTTGATTACAGAGCTCAGACATCTCATTCAGACAGCTGGCTCATAAAAGCTGAACAATCTGTTGGACCAACTGTTTTAGTGATTTGACTTGTTGGACTTCTTTTGATTAAGCTGACCAAACAAGTTGATGAGCATTGTTACATGAGTAGAGCATCCCTGAAGGCCTTAGGTTTGAGAAGGGAACTTCATTCTAAGGAAATCTATTCAAACACTTGCAGGACAAAACTTCTCCATGGTTTGAAAATAAATACACTCCTACTTGTGCCTGAAATAGATACAGATCCTGACATAAAATAAAAATCATTCCTAAAGAGACTTTTTTGGTTGTTGTTGTGCTACTTTGTGTATGCACAGACATATAGAAACATATACATGATAACATATATAAAGTATTTTACAAACCTCAAAGCACTACGTAAATTCTTACTATTATGATAATTGTATAATTACTCTCTATGACTATATTTAGGTATATTTACATTTGTATAGCTATAAAAGCTCTCTCTCTGTCTTTTTCTCTTTCTCTCTTCCCCTTCTCTTAAATTCCCTTCTCTCCCTTCCTTTCTCCTCTGTCTTTAAACCTTTTCAATTCTGTTTATATTATACCATCTATATATGAGTCTTCTTGTACTTAATCTTTTGTATATTTCTAGTGGGGGTGGGGTTATCATTCATTTTTGTTCCTCTTGTATGAAACATTCTGTATTTTGCTCTTAGTAAGTGGGGCTTTTAAGAAAACTTTAGGAGTAAATTATTCTGGATATGGCTACTGGCAAGGATTGTAGTCAACATTATTTCCAAAATTCTATTGAAAAGTGTTATTTAGCTAAGTTATACAGCAAAAGGTTACTTTGGAGGTTTGGGGAAAGGGGTTTCCTTAATTTTAATTCATTACTTATTGCAAAAGTGATTTTGCAAGATTGATTTCAACATGCTCCTTGGACTACTAAACAGCCTTATGCCTGAGCATGCCTCAGCAAGCACCCAACAGAAAATTCAGTTTTTCCTTAAAGTGGGGGTTTACATAATCTGCCACGGAAGAATTTTGCATATCCTTGTCTGCGTGTGGCACCCAAAGGAGGGCAGAAGGAAATGAGATGAAATGGGAAAGGTGTGAGTGTGTGTGTTTGGGGTTGGGGTATCTATTGAAGTGAACCCTGTATTTTCAGACTATTTTATAGGGACTCTGAAAGCCTTTAATCTTCTTTTCCTCCTTAACTTTTTTCTCCTTTTCTTCTGCTCTTTTGCATCTTTTTTCTTTTTTAAACCAAAATATCATCTGTGGTCAGCAAACTCTAGTATAAACAATATGGAACTGCATCTGATTCTCAGAGGATTATACATTAGCTCCATCTTGTGATTTAGGCTTAAAATGTCCTACTTTCCTAAAGCAAAGGAATTCAAACACTGTACAAAACTTCCTTTTCCTTGATAAGTAGAGTAACAATATAAAAAAAAATCCTGAATGAATAAAAGAATGAATGGCTGGCCCTTAGCTCTCAGATCACAATAAATTATTATTATTATTTTAAAGGATTGGGAGAGATCAGTCCCTTTTGCTTTGGTTTCCCTTATTAACCTCTATTAGCATTATAATTATAAATACCTGATAAATTTCTCTCTTTGATCTGTTCTACATGTCACTCAGCAGTCTTTTAAACTCTAGATTCTCCTTCTCCTTCTTGACATTTGCCATTGTCTTCTAGCCTGAATACCTTCCCTGCTGTTCTCAAAAGCTGGCCAGAAACACTAAGAGGGGGAGATTGTAGTATCAAGTACCATGGCTTCAGGCTCTGAGGCAGCTGCCGACTTTCTAAAAGCTCCCTTTATTCTTTGCAACTGCAGATTTCCAATTCTGAAGGACAAATATTCGGTTCCCTCCCCCTTACCTTTCATGAAAAAAAAAAAAAAAAAAAAAAAAAAAAAAAAGGCTTGAAAGCACAATCAATCCTTCCCTCTGCGCAGTGTACATTAATACACCTTGTAATTGCTTGTCTCTGTTGGTTTTAGTCCTTTGCCCTTTTTTTCTTTCCTTTTGTACCCAGCTTCCTCAACCCCACTATTCCCAGCCCTGAAATCTAAGTCTCAAATGGAGCAAAAATACCCTGCCATTCATGACAACTTGAATGGCTCAATTTAAAGAGACGATAGTACCTCTTCTAGTGTTACTATTCACTCAAAAAAGCCTTGTCACTTGGTTCATAAAGAAAGCGGCATGTCTTGGATTCAAGTACCAACTACACTAATGATCTCAGAGTTTTGGCGGCTCTCTTGTCCCTGACAGAAGTTGACTGGATGGTAGAGTTCATGGTCAGCTTCTTTATACTGGAGGATCTAAGAGTCACCAGGGTTTGTCAAGAAGGCAAGCTCAAAAACAGTTAGTTATAAACTTTGGCAAGTTCTTGATGCACTTCCCCAATTATTGACATGTATTTAAAAAAAAAAATATATATATATATATATATACATATATATGTATATATATTAAACATATAGAATCTAATTTAAAAATTATATTTAAAATTTATATTGTTTTCATGGGGGGAAAAGTCCAAATTTTGCTTTCAACACTGAATATTAAAAGTGAAGACTGCAAGAAATCCAGTCCTTAAGTAGACACTACTGGATGGAATTTGAAGTGAAGGCTTTATAAACTTTAAAGATACTAGATAAATATCATTTATCATTATTATAATCTTTATTATATAATTGCCATTTAAAGGAGAAAACTTCTAGATTTGGGGAGTGCTCAGATTCTAGGTCAAGGGGACTCTTGTGTGTGAAGGATTATTCCCCATATGAATGATTGGACTGGAAATCGGGAGCCTTGGGGTTTTAGCACCTGCTCTGCATTCAGAGCCAATTGACATTGGGCAAGTCATTTTTCCTTACTAGGTTACACTGTCTTCCTCTGTAAACAAAGATAATGGCCTAGATCAGGTGTCCTTATCCTTTTTTGTTGTGAAGCCTGGGGACCCCTTCTAAGAGCAATATTTTTTACCTATCCTCATCATTGAAATAAATGCTAAATTTTAGTTAAAGGTTAATAAAAGTGAAAATGAAATATTTTTTTCCATTCAAATTCACAGACCCTCCTGAAATCTAACCACACACTTGAACCTCCAGGTGAGATCTCCTTGTTTATATGGCTCAGATCCAGTCCAGATGTCACTTCCTATAATTTTGTGGTAACTCCAAATGAATCTAGGGTATGTTTACTAGGCTTCTAAAAGGATTTTTCTACAAAGGACACTGAAAGAGAAGTCATAAGTAGAATTTTAGAGTTGACAGAGATAATCTCATTCAATCCTGGAATTGGAACTCAGTCACATTAAATGACATGACATGCTTAAGGTCACAGAGGTAACCTAATAGCAAAAGCTAGCCTTTTCATCTATTGGTTCTGGTTCAATTCTCTTTCTGTCCCACACAATTCTAATTCTTTACAATCAATAATGGAAGCAGGAATTGTACTGTGTTACTCTTTAGAGAATTTTCCAATTTTCCAGGGAAGGGAGGCTCTCTCACGTCTGTGATGAAGGTCTAGTGGTAGAGAACTGAGGTGTGAGAATCCCTTTTGGTTGGAGATGCAGGTCCAATGTGAAATAATTCACAAACCCGAAATCTTAATGGCAGAAAAGGGAACTGAGAAGCCAGCTTTGTTAGGAAGACAGACTTCTTAGTGAAAAAATAAAGTGGTCTTGTTAGGAAAATAAAGGTTAACACTGTGAAGAGTCCTGGAAGGCAATTGTGCCAAGAAGAAAAGTCCTTTGGCAAAGCATAATTTTACTTCGGACTTCAGCAAAGATTTGGGATTCAAAATTGTCTTTTAATGGTAGTCTGGGACTAGAGCTTCCATTGAATGAGATTCATTCAATGTTTCTCAATGCCCCTAGGCCTAAATTTCTAGTTGAAAAGAGAGTCAAGCCACTCCAGAGGAATATCAAGCCCAGATCTGCAATTGAATAAAATCATTTTGAAGGCTTTTTTTCAGAGTCTTGGGAATTTCCTGAAGGAGATCAGGGCTACCCCCAAAAGATCAATGAAGGTTGATTTGACCAAGATCTTCAATTGAATGAAGCCACTTAACTTGGAAAAGGCTTGTCTGGGAAAGTATGCTTTTCCCCAGACTTTTCCGAGTCTGAGATCCCATATCTAGTTTCAAGGTTCACTCCCATCCTCTGTACCTCTTTGTTGCTTCTCTCTTGCTCTTCTCCATAGCTGAGCTGGTCTTCTATATACCATATGTATTTAGGAGCTTTAGATCTAATACCATCACACTATTTTGGGTATCCCTATTTTGCTTGTTGCCCAGGGCTCTTCCCCGCTATTGTTCCCTCTCTGAAACCATCCTCTATTTCAGATCTTTCCCAATTCATTTCCTATCTCCAAAATTGGCTAATCGTGGCTAAGATGCCATTAGATTTCCATGAACAATTATTTCTACAAGTTTCGATCAAAGACAAGGTTTTAAAGCCTAATCCCTTCAATCTGGTATTTAAGTTCTTGCTAGATAATGATCCTAACCTACTTCCCCAGCCTCCTCTCACATTCTTCTTTATTTACAATGCAATAAAGGACTCAGTGGCCTCCAAAAAATGCCATGCTTTCCAACCTCCATGCTTTTGCTATTCTCTTCTGACTCACTCAATTTTTCTCTCTTTTGAAATCCTTTGTGTATTTTGTGGCCCAGCTCATATACCAAGTAACATAGAGGATTCCCTAAGTGATTCAGCACATCCACCCTGTTTAAATGATCTCTCATTTAAAATCTCAAAGCTAGGCACCTGGTGTCTTATGTCCTGCTTGCTGGCCCTCAAATGACTCGATATTTGCTTTTTTTTATGGAGAGATCTATATTTGACTTGGCCCTCAACCACTTACTGATTCTGTGACTGGGGTGGGAAAGTAACTTCACATTCCGTGCCTCATTTTCCCCCTCTGTAAAATGAAGAAAATAAACTAATCTGTATTTGTGTATCTGGAAATGGGAGGAGAAAGGAAAAGGACACTGCCTAAAAACAATTCCACCTCCTCCGCCTCCTTTGGGCCCCCATTCTGGTGGGTGTGCCCTCCATGGGAGCTCCACTCCCCAGAGATGCTCCTGACTCCAGGATGGACCAAATTCTAAAGATAGTTTGTGCCTCTTTGTCACTCATCATGTTCATAATAATAATAGCTAATATTTTTATAGTGTTACTAGGTGCCAAACACTTTATAATTTTATCTTATTTTTATCCTCACAACAATTCTGAGAGGTAGGTGCTTTGATTATCCCCATTTTACAGATGAGAAAGTAGAAGAAAACAGAAGTTAAAAGATTTGCCCAGATCACAAAGCCAGGACGTATCTGAGACTAGATTTGTACTGTCTTCGTGACTCTAAACTGCATTTTATCCACTGTACAGCTAGCTGATCCTATGTTCAACTTTGCAGTAATTTCTGTAGCTTAAATTCAATATCTCCTACTTGTTTGTAAAGTACTTGGGGGTAAGGTCTGAGTATTGTTATTGTTGTTCACTCATTCAGTTGTGTCTCTCGAATGCTAATACTGTCCATATTTTCTTGGCAAAGATACTGCAGTCCTTTGGTATTTCCTTCTCCAGATGATTTTACAGATGAGGAAACTGAGACAAATAGGATTCAATTCAAGGTCATATAGCTAGTAAGTGTCTGAGATTCGAGTTGAACTTAGATTTTCCTGACTTTAGATTTGGCATTCTATTTACTGTATTATCCAGCTGCCCTAGAAAAGCTCAACTTAAATACTACCTCCTAAATGAGATCTTTCCTGATCTAGCTTGCTAGTGTCCCCTTCTGGAATTACCATGCTTTTGTTTTAAATATTTTGTATATACTTTTATGAGCACACATTGTCTTTTTCTAGAAAGCAACTCTTTTGAGGGCAGAACTTCCATTCCATTCATAATAAACAAGATGACAGCATGGGACAGTGAATAGAGTACTGAAAGGAATATCAAGGGCCATGCAGTCCAGTTTATACCTGAAAAAGAGTCCTCTTTAAGATATATCCAATGTATGATTATTCAGTCTGCATAAAAATTTCTAATAAAGGCAAACATGACCTAGTGAGATACCCCCCTCCCCCTTACACCAATGAATAGCACTAATTGTGAGGAAGTTTTTTCCTCCAACAAGCTTAAGTCTACTACTTTGAAGCTCTCACTTATTGCTTATAGCACTGTCCTTTGGAATCAAATAGTCATAGACATTATGTCTCTCTTAATATAGTCTAAAGTTAATTAGTTGGGTTTTTTCCCCCATAGTCACTATTGACTAAATCGAGCTTACAATCCAGTAAAATTCCCAGATCTTTTATTAGATAAACTATTTTCTAGCCCCATCTCTCTTATCTTATATTTGTGAAACTGATTTTTAAGACCAATTGTATGACTTTACATTTGTTCTTTATTACAAGTCATCTTATTTTATGTTCTAATATTCTAGCCTGTCAAAATATTTATGCATATTGAATTTGTAATCCAGTGTTCTACATATTTCTCTGAGCTTTGTGTCATGTGTAAATTTGACAAATATGCTTTCTATGTCTGTAAGCAGATCATTAATGAAAATATTTAATAACACAAATCTCCAGTGTACTACACTGTAGATCTTATTCCAAAGTGACATGAGTTGAATTTTGGGTCTTGATGTATAACAATTCACATAGTTCAAATGATAATAATTAATATTATTTCATAGTTATTAGCTATTTGTTATGTGATTCAGGTGAGATTTTTTTTGGAGGTTAGTAAAGTACCTTAGTAGATACTTCATGAATTATTTTTTGACAATGTTGGGGAGAGGATGGAGTCCCTATCCAAAGTTAAGTAATTTTTGCAAATATCAACATATTATTTTGAAGGAAGGAAGGAAGAAGGAAGGAAGGAAGGTAAGAAGGAAGGAAGGAAGGAAGGAAGGAAGGAAGGAAGGAAGGAAGGAAGGAAGGAAGGAAGGAAGGAAGGAAGGAAGGAAGGAAGGAAGGAAGGAAGGAAGGAAGGGAGGGAAGGAGGGAGGGAGGGAGGGAGGAAAAGGAGGGAGGGAAGGAGGGAAAGGAGGGAGGGAAGGAGGGAAAGGAGGGAGGGAAGGAGGGAAAGGAGGGAAGGAGAGAGGGAAGAAATATTACTCATATGAATAGAGCCTATAGAAATTGTCTAGTCGCAATATTGCAACCCTCTCATTTTAGAAATTTGAAAATTTAGGCTTAGAAATTGATTTGCCCAGGGAATACAGATACTTGACATTATTATTGTCACTAGAGTATGAAAGGTTATTCTTTTCTTTCTTCCTTTTTTTTTTTTAGAGCCATTCTTAAATACATGCTACTCATACTTGTACTTAACAAACAGGAAACTTACCTTCTTCCCCAGATTACAAAATCAAATTGAACTTCAGACCTGTCTGGACATGGCCACTAAACTATATAGTTCAGCCTGAATGATATTAACATCTTGGCCATCTTTTCCAGTACAAGCAGGAAAGGTTATGCAAAGGATAAACTTGGTCTGAGACACCAGTTCCTGTTGCTGACAGGTCAGTCCAAAAGGCTGAGGCCTTTGTGGGGAACCACTATGCTGTTCTATACCGACTATATTCTTTTTAGTTTGGTTTGGAATGAAAGTCAAAGCTTTTGATTTGGGATCATAGGAATTTTACAACATAGCCATTTTACTGAACCCAGAAATTGAAGGATGAAATTCAGAAAAGGCAGTGGTAGGCAGGTGTAAAATCCAGGTACATAAACAATATATTAGAGACACATCCTCCTCATACCACAGTTTTCAGCCTCACCTTCTCTCTCCACTCTGACCTCTCCAATCCTCTATTATACCTGATTGTTGTTTCTTGGCTAACAAGGAAGTTAGGGGTTTAATTGATTGAAAATTTCATAGTTCTTGTTTACCAAGATACTAATTGTTTCTAATCGACCCCCAATAAAAGTAATTTAACAGTTTTTTTGTTAAGCAGGTAATTAAAAATTCATCAAGAGACCATTTGGGGGCTGAATCTTCTTTCTATATATACATTGTAAAGGTAGACATTTCCCTTCCTTTCAATTAATTGTCCACACTCCAGGGATTTTAAGAAACCCTTTTCTATCTAGTGTCCACTCCTTATTGGGATTTCTTCTTAATGAGATCATTTCAGATGATTTTTAAGGTTGCTCTTGCAATGCATACATATATAATAGGGAAGGAGGAGAAAGTAGAAGTGGACTGTTATCTCCCTAGTAGAATATGAAACCTGTCATTATTTATGACTTTATATATTTATATAGCTGTTACCTAGTTCAAAGGCTTGCACTTAGTAAGAAGATAGGAAATGAGCATTTGTTAAATACCTACTATGGATCAAACACTTTTCAAATAACTTCTTTGATCCTCACTATGGTCTTGTGAGGTGGATGCTATTATTATTCTGATTTTTATGGTTGAGGAAAATGAGATAAACTAAAGCGAAACCCAAAGTAAGCATCTCAGGCTGAGTTGGAACTCAGACCCCCTTGAATCCAGAATTAGTTGCTTCTTGATCATTATTTAATTCAAAAAAAAAAAAAAAGAAAAAGAAAAAGAAATAGCTTCACCTATATCATAGTTTTAGTATTATGATCTGGAATGGAAGTTATTGTCTTATTTAAATACAAAGAATGAGAGGAAAATATAAGAAAGTACAAATGAGAGCTTTGGAAGCTACTTTCATTTACCATGTGCCCATAGGTTTTTTTTGTTTTTGTTTTGTTTTTTATTTTTTCAATTAGAGTGTCCCAGATTTTAAGAATATTCCTTGTAGGACTGCATTGAGACTAGGTTTAATGGAAGCAAAGTAACAAGAAATGATCATGTCCTCCAGAAGACAGGGGTAGCTAATCTATTCATTTTTAGAGCATTTTTAAGAAGTTTCTTTAGAGATGGTTGAGCCAATAGTAAGCTGAGGAAGCAGTTTGGTCAAACTTCTGATGAAGAATCCTTGGGAGAGTTAGGGAGCATCTCAGCCTCAGACCCATTAGTTTCTTTCTTCATTCCTTCCTCATTCCCCTTTGGCAAGAGAAGAATCTTCTGAGTTTTGAAGGGATTATAGGATTTCAGATTTTCTATCTCTCCATCAGCATCCTAGCAACATTTGTAAAACACCTAATGATCATGCATGCACTGAGAGCAAAGGACAAAATAAAGGAAGATTGAATGCTCTATGAAGAGCCTAGGAGAAAAGCTACATTACATCTTATGGGAACAGATTGAGGACTCCAGGAAAAAAAGATTTCCAGGAGTTGAATATTACCCATTGTCACATGAGCTTTCTAAATTTGAGTACACTTTCCCTGGTCTCTGCATGTACTGGTATTAAAATATGTCACAGATCAGGGGGAGGGATGTGTGTAAAGTTTTTCATATTTTGTGGGATGGGTACAAGACCCCCTTTCCCATATTAACTAATCAGAGACATCTTCAGGTATAAAGAGAAAGCATTTATTTAATCCCTGCAGGGAGAGGCCCAGACACATCTGGGAGCCATCCCAACTCCGCCATGTGCACCTGGAACCTGGCCAGCTTCCAGATTGTCCAGGACTTAAAAGCAAAAGATTCGAGCCTTCCCGTTGGATAGACTAAAAGGATGTAACCATGTGACTCAATACTGAGAAATACTTCATCCAATCAGTCCCCCTAATTTTTATCCATTTGAGGATTTCAGGCTGCCCAGTAGGGTCCAGACTGAAGAGGGGAGACAAGTGACCTGTAGGCAGCATCTCAGCATCTGGTGTGGAGTGTCAGAATCGGCTGTCAGGTGATTTCAGTTGACCAAATGATTGGAATTTCATGACTTGGAATCTGGAAGAATCAACTCTCACAATCATATTAAAAATACAAAGACTAAATATGAGCAAAAAAAAGATAAACAAAGTGTAGAAAAATATGGAGGTTACTAGGGACAGTAACCCTTTCCAGAGGAAGACTTGGGTTGTGGGGGGAAGATGAGGCTACCACGAATACCTCTCATCCAAATAGCTTTTCCTAGGATAAATATCAATGTTTTCCCCCAAATTCTTGCTTTTGTTTCCTCAAAGGAGTAGGTGCAATGGGTTGAACATTGTGTTCTTCAGTGAGTATGATCTCTCCCAGCAAAAACCCTAGTCTTACCAGGAAAGGCTTTTACCCAAGTAGTATAGGTGTTAACAAAACAAAGCAGTTTGAAGCCCCTGCACGGGGCACATGTGCAGGCCCTTTTAACAGTCCTTTCACTTGCTCTGATTACAGAAATTTGCTATAAGAGGAAAAATCAGGGGCATGATTTCCTTAAAGCAGTTTTACTTCAGGTAACTGTCCTAATTTTGAATAATTCCACCTTAAGCCAGACTCAGGAATAATCAGGTGGGTTCTCATTCAAAGGAACATCACTGGGAAATTGAGTCAGAAGGATCATCCTTCTAATTTGTTCCCAGATACTAACTTCTACCTGTAACAACTTCTGAGTACCTTATAGCATATTCCTTTCAGATGGTGGATCACTGACTTAATCTATGAGACAGTCATACCTGAATTTAAAACTCCAAATAAATATCAGCTGCAATCCCAAGAGATCTTATCTCCTACAGCAATTCTCATTAAGTTTCAGACGAATCCAGCTCTCAAGGATCACAAAAAGAGATAAATCCTAAGAAAGTTCATAGCTTAAATAGCTATATCCTTCATATCTAAGTGGTTGGTTTTAAGTTCAACATTATACAGATCACTTTACTTTTAAAATAACCAAAACATAGAAAAATTCTAAATTGCATATTGTCCATAACAGAAACATTTTCAAAGGGACAAAAGCAAAAATTCTCAGAGTCCCTTTAATGGTACAACTTTAAGACTAAATACAATCAATTAAAGCTCATAAAATATCTTATTTCCACATAAAAGAACACTTCAGATTTAACATTAATAATCTCTTCATTCTAAAAAAAAATAAACTTTTGGAAATAAGCCTATCAAATTATCAGATCAGATTAAAATTCTGCTCTACGTTTTTATCATATTTTTTAAACAAAGAGACCATTATGAACTTAGATAAATATTAAATAATTTGCTGAAGACAGAGTAGAAAGAAAATCCCAATAAACCTCTTAGAACAGCTATAGACTTGAAAAATAAAAATAAAACATTCATTTATTAACACCATGTAAATGTAGGCTGTTCCTTTAAACAGTATAAGCAATTAATGTTTCAATCAGAAAGGAGCTGCAATTTGTTTAAAAAAAAGTGAGGGGGAGCTGTATCATGCTTAATGGGGAGAGGAGGATTAGATTGTCACCTGACAAGGCCCTTTCCACTGGCTGCCCTACCCCCACTCCATCATGCTTCCAGACCCCCCACTTCTGACAGCTAACCTTTTTAGGGTCCTAAGTCCCCCAGGATTCAATCTGCCAGCCAAAGATTAGCCCCAATCTCATGAAATATCTCCTTTCCCATGGCAAATTGCAAATTCACTAGGGGCTTGCACCTTTTTTATCCCCTATTTCTAAAAGCTTCTTTTTCTTCTTCCTTCTCTTATACCATCTCTTCCCCTGTCCCATCTCTATCTCCTGCTGATGCCTATGTGCTCAGTCCTTCTCCAATATACTTTAAACACACTCCCAAATCAATAACCCTTCTAACTAGATGCTCCATTTAAATTATTAATTGCTTTTGCAAATCAATCTTTCTTGTCCCTTATCTTTAAATTGCTCTTTTTAAAAAACTTTAAATTTTAAGATTTGCAAATAAATAACTTTGAACCAAATTTCATAAAACTTATACATATATCCAGCAGAGCTGACAAAATTTCAAGGCATAACTCATAATGTTTACAAATCATCCAATACTTCTAGAAAGCAACACTCCATCTAAATATTGAGATACAAACATGACCTTTCCTAAGGTAAGCTACCAGCACTTTGTTTTAATAAACTATATTTTAACTTGAAATCCAATCAAATACAGCTTTAAATTCCCAATAATATAAAACTACTTATCTTAAATAATGAACTTCACTAAAGTGATTAAACATATTTTCTTTCTTTCCCTCTGGCTCCATGTGGACTGCTGCAGTCAGGGAATGAGGAAGAAAAAGCTCACAGAACAAACATGACATGGACATTCTGTACAAAGACACACACAAGCAAAAATTACATGGAAGAGACCATCCCTCTCCACATTCCCACATACAACAGAAATACCCACGTGCATTTTTCCCCCCTTTTTGCTCCAAAGATTTGAGTTGGACTGCCCCCTCTCAGACCACCTAATCTCACCTCTGTTCTCCAGCAAATGCACAGCCAACCCTCCCAGGGTGGCTTGGCAGACCAGAATCAGAAGGAGTTGCCTGCCTTTCTAGCCAACCACAGAGTGCCCCTATCCTGTGCTGTTAACAGAACCCCTTTTTCTTGGTCCTCACCCCTTAATCTGGATCACCCAAGGCTTGATTATTCCAGGGCCCACAAGATTAGTATAAGAGCACATTAATAGATGGTGCCTCTATAGATAAAGCATGCTTTAATTACTTGGCTCTCTTTTACCCAAGCTTCATCTTTGAAGACTTGTGTGCCATCTATTTGTTTCTGAGTCTGTCCTAGGCCCATTCTTCACAGAGAGGGAGGCTGAGAGCCTGATTTCAAGGTCTGTTGGAGAACTTAATCTGGCTCCTGCCTTCAATTGGGATCCCACCCATCTCTCTGGGAAAACACAGATCCCGGACAAGCCCCCACAAATTGTGTGGGATGGTGCTAGACCTCCTTTCCCAAATTAACTAATCAGAGACATCATCAGGTAAAAAGAGAAAGCATTTATTTAATCCCTGCAAAGAGAGGCCCAGACACACCTGGGAGCCATCCCAACTTCTCCGTGTGCTCCTAGAACCTGTCTAGCTTCCGGCTTGTTCAGGATTTAAAAGCAAAAGACCTGATCCTTCTCATTGGATAGACTAAAAGGATGTAACCGTCTTTGACCAATATTAACAATGTTGTCTGCCTCTTACAGGTCATGTCACTTCCTGCAACTTCACTATCTTCCTGTATCCCAGGGTTCAAAGTTCATGCCTCCAAAGATCATATGACCCCCTCCCCCCCAGGGTCTGGGAACAGGGAATCATGTGGCTTAAAACTGAGAAATACTTCATCCAATCAATCCCATCCAATATTAGTGCTTCTCATTATTTCCACTTAAAAATATCCCATTCTGAAAATTAATTAGGTCTGAATAATTAATTGTTATTATCCATGTGCTGTGAGGGGTAGGGTGGGGAAGGATCATATGGATAGGTAAAAGCTTATGAACTATATGGCATTAGAAAGATAATATACAACTTCTTGGGGCTGACCCTAGATCCATGAGGACTTATATTAGCCCTAGGATTTTTAAGGATCCAACTCATCACTGTAAGTGGAAGTTGTGGCAAGCTCAGAAATTTATGTCTGATTTAGTTTTCTAGCTAGGTGTAATGGAGGCTGGTTGAGTTTATACTCTCATTCATCAATACATTTCTACTGAAATAATAAAGATGTATGAATTAATTGTTCCTAGGTTTTGGAGTCATTTAGAAGCCTATCTCAATCATTTGCTTTTCCATTCATGTACAGTACCTTTCTTTCTTCTTCTGGCTGAAGTCAAATCTAAAGTTAGGAAGAGCAAGACAGTTATCTGTCCCATAGATCATTGTGCCATCCCTTTGATTCCTTCAGTATTTGCTTCACTGTGTACTGCTTCCATCACCATTATTAAATATTTGTTGTTTTTTCCCCCTACAAAAATATGAGCTCCTTGAAGGCAGGATAATTTCATTGTTGAACTTATATTTTTAGTGCTAAACATAGTTCCTAAGTTCTTACCAAGCCATTTTTAGATTTTTTTTAGTGAAATATAAGATATTCTGTCTTTTCTTTCTATTCTCTATCAGAGTTTGTAGAGATTTCCAAGTGTTTGTGACTGAAGATTTGTTCCATGGAAGATTAAGAGACAATGAAAGAAAGTAATGAATAGGGTGTGGTGGTAAAAGAAATTAACTAGTGAGAAAGAGGAAAGATAATTATGAAAGCTAATTTATTTGTAATAAACATTAAAAAGTCACTATCTGTATGATGTTATAGATATCAATCAGTAAACATGATAAAGTGCTTTGTGTTTGCTACAGGGTACTTTGTAAGGTGATGGAAGTAAAAATACAGAAATTTTATCTTCAAGTCTATATATTCTGGTTTTTGATAGCACTATAAAAGTAGTAAAGACAAAAAACAAAAACAAAGAACTAAAACTAAATTGGTCTATATTAATTTGTCAGGGAGAGGTTATAATATTAGCTTAAGAACATTATAAGGAGATATTGTCAGGCAATAAGTATTTATAACACACCTACCATATGCCAGGAACTGTTGTAAGTGCTGGGCATACAAAACAAAACAAAACAAAACAAAGTGTCTCTGTCCTTGAGAAGCTCATCATTTAATGGAGAAGAGTGAAATTCAATGTGAGGAAGAATATCTTGACAATTAGAATTATGTGCATGTGTAATGAGGTATCTTGCAAGGTGCTCTCTTAGCACTAGAAATGATCATTGGATAGTAGGTGAAAAGTCAGTGTAGACTAGACTAGATGATTTCCAAATGCCTTCCAACTCTAATATTCCATGATTCAGAAAATTACATTACTGTATATAGGAGAGAAAAAGGGAGCCAGATCTTGCTTTTAAAACCTTACTTTTCTCATACTATTTTCCCCAGATTACTTTGGTTCAGTTTGGTTAGTTAGAACATGATGCTAGTGAATGAGGCTGAGGTTAGAAGTTCAATCCTCAGGAGAATTAATTCCATATGGAAATGACTCCACGGCCTTCAACCATACCTAGGGATATGGTTGTATATTAGGAATGAAATCTACTTCATATAGACTAAGCTAGTTTTTCTCTTAAAAGTAAGGAAACTATTCTTCAGATTTAATTAGTTTAGGGGACTAAGGCTAGACCAATTGACAAAATTTCCTGGCCACCTAAGGAAGCAGTAGGCAAGGAGACATTGAAAGTAAGTGAGAGTGGAGAAAAAATAGATTCAATCTACTAGAACAGACAGAATCACTTATGCATATAAAAGGATTTACCTGAAAAAAGAAAAGGACCACCTCTTCCTGTGAGACAGGAGTAAAGAAGGAAATAGTGGCAGAAGACATTTGCATTATGTAAGAATAGCCTCAATGAATAGCCTATGTTTTTTTCAGTATAATATGAAGCATGTCTTAGAAAGGATACTAGTTTCTAGTTGGCATACCTGAATGTGTAACCCATCAGTCATAAAGAGAAAAAAGTAAGATGCCAGACATAGAGCTCCCCTCACTATTAAAGGAAAAACAAGCTGAAAATGTATCTTATCATCTTATTGATATGTAAAAGACAGTCTACCATTATTATTATTGTTGCCATTGTTATTACAGGTGATCATATTCTCTTTTTCCATTATCCCAAGGGGAAAAAAAAAGTACTCCATAACCCCATTTAGCTTTTGCTCTCTATGTGTGCCAGCTATCTGTAACATTCTACAATGTTCCAAGTTTTTGGTGAGATTTCCCTATAGGGTTTATGACTTTAAAGGTAATTTTTTTTTTTCCTATCAGGCTTGGAGGGTTTTTTCCTTCTTTCTTTTGCTGGTGTTGCATATCTCTACTGCAAGTAATTATTAACAGTCATTTGAGGGGTAATGGGCTTCCTTAAGGGCATTTGCAGAGTGCTTTACAGTGTTATTACTTTAATGAATAAATAAAATCAAATTATACTAGGGTTTAATCTACACAGCTTGTGTACTTGTAGCCACTCAGCCTCTAGCCTTGAGCCTCAAAATGTACCTGAGGCATAAATGAATGAATCACATAAGTACAGCCTGTACTAGTTTAATCTGTATGCAGCCAGGAAAATATGGAGGAATTGAGTGTGCCTTTTGAGAGGCAGTAAGCCAAACTGAATGGAGACCTCTGCTTTCTGAAGTATGTATTAGGTTTATTTCATTAGATCTGGGTTAGGGGCTGTTGGCAGAGTGGGTATCAATCAGTTTATGCTGTAAATATAAAGGGTTCTAAGAAAGACTTTCCCCAACTAAAAGTTTTCCCAATAACTCTTGCTATGATTAAAATTATACTTTATAGTAATTATAGTGATACTTGGCCTCCAGAGCCAGAAGCAGGTCTGAAAACGGAAGTGTCTTTATCTGCTTTACAATTTTTTCTTTGGGATGTGATTAGGAGAGGTGTCAACACCAATTGACTGAAGTATTATGATTTAGAAATATCACTGATAGGACAAGAGTGAAGGATCATAGAATTGAGGATTTCAGAAAAGGATTTTGCAAGGAAGAGATTGTAGGTGGAGACTGAGTGGTTGGAATGATGGTCTTCAAGGGGATGAATCATAGCCTTTCCTTTAAGTATGAGGGTTGCTGCCATGGTACAAAGTATAATTCACCCTAACTCATCAGATTTAGGCACTAATTTTAGGTGAAAGTTTTTCTTTCTTCTTTGACAAAAAAAACCAAACCAAACCAAACCAAAAAAAAAACAAAAACAAAAACAAAACAACATTACTTTTGCTCTGTGAATTCATTGAAAGCTTTTGGCACTAAAGAATAAGAGATTAGAAGTTTGACATCTATTTTGAAAATTCTAGCCTGGAATCCAAACATTCAAATTGACTCTGTCTTTCTGTCTCTGAATCTGTCTCTGTCTCTCTGTCTCTCTCTCTGTGTGTGTCTGTTTCCCTCTCTGCCTCTTTCTGTGTGTCTCTGTCTCTCTGTCTCTGGATGTGTGTGTCTCTGAGTCTGTCTCTGTCTGTTTGTCTGCCTTCCAGATAGTCTTCTTGTGTCACTGGATTGAATTTCTAGGAAACTATTCAACTAGCATTACTTTCCCTCTACAACAAAGACAGAGACTTATTTTAGCTGAGGATATTATATTTAGAACTGAAAGGGATATTTAACATTCTCTGACCCAGATTCTTGTTTTACAAATGAGGAATGGAATAATAGATAGGTAAAATGATTGACCTAAGTTTGTGTAAGTAGTTTGTCTTCTTTGGAGATCTCTGAGCAAAGCTACAAGACATATCATCATGTATATTATAGAAAGAATTCCTATTACATTATGGTTAGAGTGAATGGCCTTTGAAACAAACCTCTTCTGTCTTGAGATCTATGATACTGTGACCCTTTTCCAGACGTAAATACAGGCATTCTCAAAGGTTTGGTTTTCACTTCCATTTTCCATATTTTTTTCAACTTTCTCCTTTTTCAACTATCTCCTTCATCTCATAGCTTCAAATTTATTTTCCCTGTGAATGATTTTTTAGTGTTTATGTTTAGATTCACTTTCACTTAAATATGCTTTGTCATCTTACCATTGCATTATTGCTCACTCCTTTTTTCCAATTCTCTATCAACCAATTCAAAACCACCCATATATGAAGATCCAGATCAAGGCCCACTTTTTTTCTGGCTTCTTTTAAGTCTCAACTGAAGTACCATCTTTTCCTAAACTTTTTGCCTGATCTTCTTTAATTTTAATGCTCCTCTTCTGAGATTATCATCACATATGGTCAGTGGTAGATATGTAGCAAGTAGTTTATACATATTTGTTTTTAAATTATCACCTCCATTAAACTGTGAGCTTCTTGAGAATAAGGTCTGTTTGTTGATTTGTCTTCTTGTTTTTCTCCATTTGCTGTATCCCCAGGGCTAAGAAAGTATCTGGTACATAGTAGATACTTTTGCTTGCTGACTTGATTTGGTTTTATCTATGAAAACTTCTCTGACTCTTCCTAGACCATGATACTTTCTTCCTTCTCTCAACTTTCATGCCAATTATATGCTGTCTTATATTGCTATCTTTTCATATATGCATGTTTGGTGTGCCAAACTAGATTTCATGCTCCTTGAAGGTTGATTCCTTTTTGAAAAATTCCCATCACAACAAAAATTACAAACATTAAGAGAAAATTTCTTGAATGTTTTGAGTTGGAATGGTTACCCAGGGCTGTTTTCAGTTCTCTGGCATTACTCCCTACACTCAATTCCAGAGACTGATTCTTTTTGACCAAAGGCTAGAGAGAGATACTTGACTACCAGATGTCCACTGTCCAGAGCTAGAGTCAGCAGTGTAGATTGGCAAAGTAAAAAAAAAAAGATGAAACAAAACTTCAGACCTGTCCAGTGGTGGGTGTAGGCATGGGCATAGTGGAAGGAACATTATGGGAATTCCCTCTAGGGTTCAGGATACATTTGAGTTACTACAGAAGTCTTATTGGCTATTCAGGAATGTTTTTATTAAGTTGAAGCATTTTTCTCCTTAGTACATTTTTCTGACTCAAACTTCTGGTTGCAGACTAAGGGACTCCCCTAGTTCTTTTGAGGGCCAAGATCAATGTTGAAACAGATGTTTTACTCCTCTATTTCCTTTTCTTGCTATAGTAATTTACCCTCAAATCAAAATTCAACATACATTGACTAAAGGTTCAGGCTATAAGCTTACTTCTCACTCCAAATTAATAATCCTGTGATAGATGTTCCTATGTAGGAGATACACAATTTAACTAAGACATGCCTTGTCCTCATAAAGCTTAAAGGTTGCTAGGTGAATGGAACATATCCTGTTCACTATAATACCTAATATTACGCATTGAGTATAATAGGTACATAAGGTGATAGATACATGAGTGATAGGTTCAATTAGTTTAATTTTTACACAAGTCAGAGGGCTTGCTACATGTGCCAGCTTTGGACATTCTACTAGGATTTTATTGACAAAATTCTGCTTTGGGATTCCCTTCTGGTGGTTTCTTCATTCTGGGCCTTGGCCCCTGTACTCCTACATAGCCCAGCTAGGATCATTTGTCTCATCAGTGAGCAGTCAGACCCTTCCTCTGTATACTTCAACCTACCCACTTGCTCCTGATTCTATATTTCTTCTGGCCTGTGGTGGTGGGAATTTTATCCTGGGGAGATAACAAACACCTCCATATCCTGGGGCCATTATCTATAACTTCAGCTGATCTACTTTCTCATCTCAGAAGTAGCAGCAGCATATTTGTCTTTATTGTCTCTATTTCTGGTAATCTCCATTGAAAATCCCCATCTGTGTCACATCAGCAGCAGCAGCAGCAGCCAGTAGCCACCTACCATCTTTCTGTTCTTCATCCTCATCCTCTTTTCCAGGACCATCTGCCCTATAGGTCCTTGGGTACTTCCCAGCTCTTCAGCTAGATCAACAGAATATTGACACTCCTTCTAAGAAATAAAAGACTTAAGAGAACCTGGAAAGTGGGAGATGGAAAGGAGGAAATGTATTGAGCAATATAGTTAGAAAAAAGAAGATTTAGTGTTAGGTTATGGAAGACCATAAATTCCTGGCAAAGGGATTTTGAATTTTAAAATTTTCTCAACAGGGAGCCACTGAAGACATTGAGCAGAGGGGAGCCATGACTAGATCCATGTATAGGAAAAATGATTCTATTAATAATATGAAATATAATGTATATGCTTTGAGCTCTTCTCTCAGAATCAAGCTGCTATGTCTGACCTTAGGATTCCAGAAAATAACCCTGGGGATTGAAGTATTTTTATTCTTATCATCTATCAGTTCAAACACCCTACTGATTGGGTTTACCACAATGTTAGAGTCTGTTCCATTTAACATGGAAAATCAGGTAGATTTTTTTTTTACAAAGTGATATGTTCCTTAAAGATATAACAGGAATGAATGACTCCTGTTTCTTCTTAGTACATAATCTTTTATAACATCTTAGGAGTGTGTGTGTATGTGTGTGTGTGTGTGTGTGTGTGTGTGTGTGTGTGTGTGTGTGTGTTGATGGAGATGGGGGAGGAATGGTACTCACAGGTTAGCTCAGTTGCTTGATTTGTGTCTAGATATAGCATGAGTCCTAGCTGTCTGCTTAGAGAGTATCCTGATAATTAGTTTTAAAGATTGGTCTTAATTCTGCAAAGCATGATGGAGACTAGGACTCCAACTTCTAGCTTCTTCTGCCTCATTCTCTGGATTAAATATTAGATACTTCATTTAGAATGGAAAAAAAAAGAATTAAAAAGCCAAAGACAGAGGCTATGTGGCTTTGGAAGAGAATATGCCTTCCCTTATCACATGGTCTCTCCCTAAACCACAAAAGAGTGTGTTCACCCAGAGAAATGAGAAGTAAGAGGGAATAGATGGAGTTTAAGGGATTTCTTGGATGACTTTGAAGTCATACAGTCCCCCTTCACCTAATCATTCTCCATATAGAGAACTGATTAGGGGCTAGACTAGCTATACATGCTTTGCAGTTGGAAGCAAGTTTTCTAACATTGTCCACAAAGAGATAAGTTTCAGCAGCTAACCAAGCTGATTAGAACCTGCACAAGTTTCAGACTACCATTAAATGCAGAATGGAAGTAGAAGTGGAGATGATGAGAGAAGAGATAGCAGGCTCTTACTGGATAAATGACGATGGTGGCCTGCAATCAGGTAATAAACATGGGGATAGTAACAGGGACAAATCTAAGTGATACTGTATTGCAGAGCCAATAAGAATTGGTAACTTAATTGACTTGAGAAATGGGGGAAGGGCAAGTATCAAGATTATGTAAGAGTAGGTAGGAGTACCATTGATGGAAAGAATGATGTTACAAGGAACTTTCTTCCTGGATTTTGGTCAATAAACAGAAATGTAGTATAAAAAATATTCAAGAAGTTGTTGCTCATCTATTGAAGTGTGTGTGTTGGAAGTTGTGGGGAGAGGGAAGTGAGGGTGAGGTAGATACCATACCTATAATCTGAAGATTCTCTAAATAAAATGGGATAGGGACTTTCTTCCATCTATTGATCCCAACCAGTTTCCTATGAAGAATATTAGGATTAACAGGTGAGAACTCAGGTTGTCTGGACAGTGACTAGATGAGAACTCAGGTTGACTTGACAGCTCTCTGGCTCAGACCTTTGGTTCGGGCCTTTAAAGGGAATTTACACCTTAGGAATTCTAAGAGGAGCAAGTTCATTGGTGGAAGTATTTCTCTATGCCCTATCGAGTCCTTACACGCCCATTCTCTGGAAGGATAAAAGAAGGGCAGCATTGGGTCTGAGAGAATCGACTCTGGGATAGTTTTGACACCAGGCAGACTGAAAGGAGACCAGTCTGATTTGAGAAAGGCTGGAGGAGATTCAGAGATCCCAAGAAACCTGCACACAGAGGAAAAGATTTTACAGATCTACTCCCAGAGAAGGATTATAATTGAGCAGATAACCAGACCTTCATAATTCAAGAACATTACAGAAGAAGAACCAAAGAACTATTTAAATTGGGAATTCTTAACCTAGCACGCATCAAATCCTAAGGAATTAATGGATTGATTTCATAGGGGTCTATGAACTTAGAATGGGAAAAAAAAAAGCTTCATCTTTATTTTTTCACTGATATTTATATTAATAATTTCCTTTCATTATTATTTTAAATTCATTATTCTGAGAAGGGGTTCATAGATTTCATCAGAGTTTCAAACATGTCACATAACAGTTAAGACCCCCTGATTTAAAGTCACAAAGACAGGCTTCTGAATTGCTCATTGTAACTTTCTTCTGTCAATTATCTTTTCTATTTATGCACTTAGACCCTGTAGTGGAAAGACAGCAACTTCTTGAGTACCTTGATGACACCAGAACCAGCAGAGAAAGATCTAGATTTTTGGCTTGCATAACATAGCCGCTACTAAGGATGGTGAAGCTGAAGTGGTCAATTCAGTTCTGAAGAGATTCCAACAACATTTGGATCTCATTGCAACTAAAGTAGAAGCAGAGGTTTGCTAGAAGAGTTAGAGTAAATGAATTTATTTGAAGGAGCGGCAGAAAAGAGGAATTATCCCTGAAAAATGTTTCCCATGTCTCTTGATCAAATTCTATTTCAAAAACAAAGCTAGCTCTTCTAAATACATTGACCTGGAAATACTTCTTTCATGGAGGGAGGTCTGACCTAAGTGGCTAGAGAGCTTAGTAGGTTCATTAGAATTCTTTAGGCACTGTGTGATTGGTGTGTTATTATAATTAATTAAAAGAGAATTAATATAATACTGAATATATTTTGATTGGATGACATATCCAGAGGCATTTAATTATAAGATTATGTAATCCTTTGTTTCAGGAGATTGAATGTACTTACGAAGGCTCCTTTTAAGACCACTTTGGCTTTTTTTTTCCCCCTGGAACTAAGGAAATGTTTAGAGGAAACAGGTAACTTTTATAATTCTTTAAGGGAAACATGTTTGCCAGAACTAACAAGAGATTTCAGGAAGAAAGATAGTGAATGAAGAGGAATAGCAAGATCTTGTTTGAGTAAATAAATATTTAATACTAACCATGATGAAACAGTGATGTCAGGAATAAATGAATTTAAAAGGAAATGTGAATCAATCACATTGTTCTTCCCAAAGGACAGCAGGATAAACAACAGGATTTATACAGGTAGCAATGTTAGATAGCAATGTTTTGTTTTTATTTTGTAAATGCATAGACAATTAGAGCTGGAAAAGAACTTTGGAGAGCATGTCATTGAAATGTCTCATTTTAGATTATAAGGCATCTGTACTTGAGAGGACTGGAGGGGATAGTCTGTGGTGTATACACATAAGATAATAATTAACAATAACTAAAAAGTAAATGCCAAATGAGCAGTATGGACAATATGTACTATCACAGCATCACAAGATTTTTGAGCTGGAAGGGACCTTATGCTTCATCTGGTTCAAAACCCAGAAGATCACTTGCAGCTGGGGAAGCAGGCTTCCTGGACCAGGCACTGGCCCTGCCCTTAAGGAGCTCTCTAATTGGTTTGCTAATATTTCCATTCCATTGACTCTTAAAGGCCTTTGTTCTGCTTAGAAATTCCTGATTTTCTTCCATGAAAGTAGTCTAACCACAACAAACAAAGGGAAATAACAGATTATTAAATCCAGGGAGTAGGCAGCTGTGACAAGTGATAAATATCTTGGTTTATGTAAGCCACTTGGTAAATAAACACTATATTAAAAGACAAAATATCACTTCCCAATAAAAAGGGAAAAAATTAGTATGCAGTCCTGGGGTGTAATGCAGGGGTTAACCTAGGGCTCTCTAAAATTTGATTATTGTCTCATAAGAACTCACTTGGGGTCATATAATGTTTGTATGGAGAATGAATAACTAGTAACAAAGTTAATTCACTTTGGGTTGGTTGGAAAGTAGAATATTACTTCATTCATATTGCCAACCCAGTCATTATTTTATATTAGATCAAACAGTGGAGCCTATACCTAGGCCTATTTTGGGGTTAGTGGGAATTGAGTTCACTATTGATGCAACTAAATGGAACAAGTGATAGAGCACTAGTCTGGGAAACAGGAAGACTCCTTTTCCTGAATTCAAATTCGGCTTCAAACACTGATTAGCTGTGTAACCCATGACAAGTCACTTAATCTTGTTTGTCTCACTAGTTCATATACAAAGTTAGAGAAAAGGAAATGGCAAACCATTCTGGTTTCTTTGCCAAGAAAACCTCAAATGGAGTTGTGGAGAAGTACAACAATGAAAGTTCATCAAAAGGTCCCAATGCACCTAGTCTAGCCTATCTTATCATAGAAGAAATTTTCTGACTACATGAAGAATTAGTCAAACTTCGTCAGGTAAAAACATGATGATAAAATATTGGAGATCTTAAATACTTAATGCTAACATTCAATAATCTGACCCCACAAACCACATAATGTGCAAAGCAAAGGAAGCCTAAATAACCAGCAGAACATGTGCTTTAGTGTTAAAAATTCCCATAGTTGTCACTCAACCTGAGAATGCCAGATCTGGGAAACATCTGTTCAGCAGTGGAAGGAGTGAGGACCAAAAAGCAAAAAAGGAAATCAGAGACAAGTGACATGAAATACAAGATAAAGAATGAAAGATCAAAATTCTAAGGGAGAAACCCTGAATTAAAACAAAACAAAACAAAACAACTTAGCTCATAAGCTTATAAACCAAGCAAATACATAAGGAAAATAACTAAAAATATAAAGAATGAACAAGTATTATTTTATGAAGGAAAATAAATCAAAATGCTCTGATATAAAGAGAATCTTGCATATTTTGCAGAAATCATGCAATAGTGGGAAGAAAATACGAAATGGTTCAAAAGAAATAAAACCTTGTTGAAAGAAATTAGAAGTCAGAGACCTCAATGCAGATTTAGAAAGACTAAGAATAGGATAGGGAAAAAGGTTAAGGAAGATCTTTTCAAAGAAGAGATTCCAGAAGAGAGAATAACAGATGTGGAATCAAAAATAGTGAATGAGGAGAAAAATTTAGGAGAAGAAAAGCAAAAAGTGACAAAGCACATAGGAATTATTTTTATTGATTGTCTTATTTTTGTTACTAGCTTTTAAATCCTATTCATGAATATATCAATAATCTCTCTTCTGATCAGCAAATAATACCTTATAATAAAGATTTTTAAAAGATGTTAATGAGGTAGCTAGGTAGTACAGTAGATAGAGCATCAGCCTGAATCAGGAGGATCTGAATTTAAATCCTGCTTCAGGAATCTACTATCTGTATGACTTTAGAGTAAGTTACTTAATCCCAGCTGCCTTGAAAAAGAAAAAGAAAAAAAAAGAAAAATAATCATCACTACAACCATATCTGAGAGAATAAACAATATTCCATTTTCATAGTCCCTTACCTTTGCATTGAAAAAATTCTTCTCCAGATTCAAATGTGGACATGATAACTACAAAATAGTCATCCTTGTTTTTTGTTGTAACTGTTATTCTTTTCTCTTATATTGCTATTGTCATGTTTGTCGATAACTAATGTTCATATATATATAATATATATATCAATTAATTTCTTCTACATCTTTGATGTCAGACCTTTATTATAACTATTTGACACAATTATTTTCATTTCCCTTTTTATTCAAACTGAATGGATTTTATTTCTTTTTAATTACAGGTATTTTAAACCTTTTAAACTTATTCTGTCTCTTGATTGATTAGTAATTCCTTCTTAGCCATAAGTGAGAAAAGTACCCAACCTAGTTCTCTTATTGTTTTTAATAGTGTGACCTTTAGTATTTAGGTCACAAACTTGTTTTGAATTTAATATATTAAACAGAGTTAAATATTTATCTACAGCAAATTTTCCAAAGTAATTTACATTCTTAGGTTTATCAAATATTATATTGTTATATTTGATTATTCTGATTCTTACTTATCTAGTATGTTCCATTAATTTCCTTTTTAAAATTCTTAACAAGAACTAAATAGCTTTAATAAATATTACTCTATAATCTGGAGTGTGAAAGTGTTATTTCCCTTTCATTTTTTTTCATTATTTTTCTGAAGATTCCATCTTATTCTTTATCCAAATGAATTTTGTTATTATTTTTTCTGATTGTACAAAATTATAGGATTCATTGATTCTGTAATTTGTAGAGTACTAAATCCATAAATTGATTTAGACAATACAATCATTCACATTATGTTAGTCCGTCCATACCACATGAATTTAATACTAATGAGATCATATGATTAAAGACAGAAAGCAAAGAAATAATCTAAGGTTTCCCAGACAAACATCCCACCTTAAAATCCCTGAATCCCAAAAGGACCTATGGAAAGGAATTACTATACTGAACTGTCCTGAATTTTTGAAAATAGACAACAAAGTGGTCAATCAAACCTATAGTTCATTTCCAGAGAGGAAAAAAAAAATCAACAACCTTATTTTTAAAACTTGAAGGCTGGTAAGAGTTAAATGTCACAATTTCAATAACAAACCACAGATTTTGCAAGCATTCAAAAGAAAGACCCTCAGTTGTGAAGCAACATTAATTTGAATACTTTAGGATTATTTGGCAGTCATAAGAATTTGGAGAAAAAAGTGTATCTTCAATACAGTTCATTATTCTACAAAGGTAAGTCTAATTTACACATTAGGAATCCATTTTGTCAAGAAAGCTATGTTCATCTCAAGACTGCATGCTATCAGAAAATAGGGCTGTATGAATCACCAAGGACAGTCAGCATACATGCTGATGATGATTATAAAAATTGAGATAAAATAACTTGGCCTCAGGAGTCTTGAATGATCATGATGAAGGCAGAGGAGGGCCTTATAAATTGAAACAAAAAGCATTTCTCATCATATAACTTCCATTTGATATAGTTTCTTTCATGACCTGCCATTTTAAAAACCAATTCATAATAAAAAAAATTAAGAAGGAGCTAAATCAACAAAATAAATAATAACTATAGCATAGAGGAGACAATTCAAGTTTGATCTTCTAGCAATCCTATCCTCATGAGAAACAGAAAAATAATTAAAAAGTAAGTTCCCTTCTAGCTTATAAAAACAAAACAAAACAAACAAACAAAAAAAACCCCTCATGTAAGTTAATGATAGTACATACTGTTAAAACTACTCATTCAGTAGCTTATTGTTAATTTTTATGTTGAATATACCACAGACTCCTCCTACCTTTCTCTCCAAAGCATAGATGCTTCATAGTCTAATAAGGGCTAGTTCAATTAGAATAATTAGGTAGAGATTAGATATGAGAATAGATTAGAAGAGGAGAGAAAGGACAAAGTAAAGAATATCTTGAAAAAAGAGAAGCACAAAAATTTATTTAACAAAGTAATCATATAATCTTAGATTTGGAGCTAGAATCCACCTTTAATTAATTAGGGATACAGAGTTTTTAAATTTAATTATTCTAAGTTATATGAGTTATTTTCAGCCATATACAAATCATATTCCTTTAGTTTCACCTTTCCTACAGAGGATTCTGGCTCCCTCAAATGCCTTTCAAATACCCTATGAGTTTACATTTATATACAAATGAAACTGGCACCTTAACAGATGCTATTTTGATCTTAGAAAGAGAAACCAATAACTTTTCTGTTAAGAATAACCCATAACTAAATACAGCCCCAAATATCAACCAAATGACAGCCCTGAGTAATGCCTGAAAATGAGAAGCTCAAAAAGAAGGAAGTTTCAATAGGTTGCAGTGTCCAAGTCTGACTCATGTGCTCACTGGGATGGTAGGAGTCTCATCTCAAATAGTATCCACTACTGTTTTGCAATGAGTTAAAAGCTGTCTTGTTTTGTGAGATTGTGGAGGCTGGAGATTGGAATTCCATTAAAAATGAATAGGATCTCATCCTTCCCTCATCCCCCCCCCCCAACCTCATCAAGAAATATAATGAATAGGTACTGCTTTTACACTTCAGCCTCCTGACTGAACCAGGCCACTTAAAGCCAAAAAAATTGGAAATGTCTTAACATGCATTAATTGCTTAATAGTTGTGTTGTCTGTATGAAAAGGGTGGGGCGGGATTTAAGTTGCTTTAATGACTTTAAATTTTCCCATGGTAAAATATTTGTGATTTGGTTATGCTATAATTAAAGTCTTATGTAAACAAAGCATTTGGAAACAAATTAACTTGTTTCCTTGGAAGAGAGATTTCGGGTAAGTATGGGCCAAAATGTTTCTTTCTTCTCAGGAAGAAGCCATTGCTATTCAACCTCCTCCCCACCAAAGAGGCTTTTGACTCTTCTGTCTTTTCAGAACTCCCCTAGTCTGTCTCTACACTTAGCCTCTGTCATAATGATGAGGTTCTAGTGGCAATCAGAGAATTATGGAAATCCCCTTTTGATCGGAGGCATAGGTCCTTCGTGAAATAATTCACAAACCTGAAATATTAAGTGAAAAAAATGGAGTTTATTGTTGGATGAGAAGTCAGCTTTGCTAGGAGACTGACTTCCAGTTGGCAAAGTCCTATTAGGGAAATGCAGGCTGGCACTGAGAAGAGAATGTCTTCTCAGCAGGCAGGAGTCCTGGCAGCTATACCATGGGACAAGGCATAGTCAAGAATGAGTCAACAGAATCCTATTTTATGAGCAGATCTTGGTGGGGAGGGGAGGGGAGAGGACTGGGGGTACTTTAAGTTGATTATTAGACCAAGATCTTTTTTTCCAGAATCTGGAATTTCCTGAAGAAGTGGCACCCCCAAAAGGTCAATGGAGTGCTTTTGACCAAGATTTTCAATTGAATAACAATGTTTAACTTGTCTGGGAAGATATGCTTTCTCTCAGACTCTCTGGAGTCTGGGAGGCTGGGAATCAAAAGGGACAGAATTTCAGAGTGTTAATTTTATAGATCAAAAGGGAACACAGTTTCACACCCCCATAAATAACATATTTTAACTGTATACATGCATATATAATATATAGACACACATACACATAAATACATATTCAGATATATATTCATATCCACATACATATATATACATAATCATATGCAATATACTATTTATATACATATACATACATATATAACTATAGATATATGTATATATCTAAATACACACATATACATAACCAGAGTCAAAATTTTACTCTGGAAACTATAGGGAATGAGGAAACTACCATTATTAATGTATAATCCCACTGCTCTGCAGCTAATTTTTAAATCTTATTTTTAGACTTAGAGAGTGTTGAGGAGTCCCAAGGGATTAAATGATTTACTCAGGGTCATTCAGCTTTTAAGTGGCAGAGATAAAGGATGAACTCAGGGCTTTCTGACTTCAAGGCTACCTATTCATCCACTAATATTCACTGCTACATGTTAAAAAGCATTTGCTTTTTAAAAAATAAGAAAATGATCTGATAAAAATTCTAAAACATTCCAAATTTTAAAGCAAAAGCATGGATATATAATATATAGGACAGTGTGTACTCCGAAGCAACAACACTTACTTTCAGGAAAAATTAAGTAAAAGAACAAGATCTGGCTTGCTAAAGCAGCTGATCAAGTATTTATTGCTGCCTCAGAAAGAACCTTTGAACCCATGCAGTCATGCCCTAAAATTTGCTTCCTTCAGGAGGACATTGTAGACATTTAAGGTTTTCCCTTAAACTGATTCTTCTGCCCCACCCCAGTGAAAAATGTGTCTTTGGAAGAATATGACATATAGGCAGCAATCACTTGTACTGGATTTTGTAATCTTAGGACTGGATTGAAATCCCAGTCTGATACTTTCTTTCTGAATGACCCTGTATAAATTAGTTATCAGTTTCTCCCTCTGTAAAATTAGAAGTTGGATTAGTTCACCTCTAGGGTGCCTAATAGTTATGATTATATGACTGCACCTTTGAAGAAAGACTTCAAGAGAATCAGTGATTTAGTATGTTTTTCTTAAAATCATAAAAATATTAAAATTGGAAGGTATCAGTAGAAAGTCAACTCTTTAAAGTTAGGGACTCTCTTGAACCTTCCATGGGTAGTCATAGGGCCTAGCATACACCATCAACTAATAGATATTTGTTGAATGGAATGGAATTGCGTGTTCACTTTAATAATAACTGAAAAGGATAAATGACTTACTGAAGGGATCAGTTAATTAAAATAAATCTTTAAAAAATTGTTTAAGGAAACGTTATTGCAGTTTTCTAGTTTCTAGACTTTTCTACTTTGTTATGTTTTGAGATGAACTTGTTAATCATGCTCACTTATCCTTGGGAAAGCATTCATCTGTTTTTATATTGAAAATACCAATTGAAAATGCCTTTTTTTCAAGACTTTTCCCAGTATAATCTCAATTTCTCATTTGAACCTATTTACATTGAATGTTTCTTTGATTAGATTCTGAATTTCTTCTTTGGTCTATTGTCATTTTCCCCCTTACTCTTGATCAAGTCTTTTAAACAATAACAATAATAATATGTAATTGAATGTAAGACACAATTAGAGTTCTATGAAGAGTGAAATCAATAATCTTATGATAGTTTAAGTGGCCCCTATTTTTATTCTGAGAGTTGACACATGAGAAAATTCAGTAATTGCCTTCCATTATCTTCAGAAGTTAGAGATGCTTCCATAATCCTTTCAAACTTTCATTTATAATGGAAAGCTTATTTGGAAGGGATATTGCAGGGCAACTATTTGAAGGAAAATCTTTTCTACAATACAGTAGAAGACTGTGACCTGGTTATAGCTGCTGATGTCTCTGGTTCATGATTTACTTGATTACCTCAAAAATAAATCTTCCATAGCCTGAGAGGTGTGAGGTAGTACCTCAGAATTGTTTTAAATTGCATTTCTCTAGTGATTTGAAGCATTTTTTCTTATGACTATAGATGGATTTAATTTCATTATCTAAGAATTGTTTGTTCATTTCCTTTGACCATTTATCAATTGGGGAATTAATTGTATTCTTATAAATTTGACACAGTTCTTTAAATGTTTTAGAAATTAGGTCTTTATCAGTAACACTGGCTGTAAAATTTTCCCTCAGCTTTGTATTTTTATTTTTTTGTATTGGTTTTGTTTGTGCAAAACCTTGCTAATTTAACGTAATCAAAGTTGTCCATTTTGCATTTCATAATGTTCTCTAGCTCATCTTCAGCCTCAATAAATATTTCTTAATATATTTATTATGTACTAGAAATTATGTTAAGAGCTGGGAATACAAAGATAAGGCAAAACACTCTTCCCTTAAGAAGGGAACTAACGCAAACAACTAATATTAAAAAAAAAATTCAAACAGAATAAGTTGAAAATAATTCCAGAAGGAAGAAACTAGATTTAGGAGGAAATATATATATATATATGTACATATATATATATATTCCTCACCATAGTTTAGAAATCATAGAACTTTAGAGCTAAAAAGGATGAGACCAGCTACCATAGTGCTTTGCAAATTAGTAGCCACTAAATAAGTTTTTGTTGAATTGAATCTTATCTGCTCCCACTCCTGCCTCCTAATGAGAACCTGCCTGCTAATGAGAACCTGAAACTTGAAAGGTTAAGTGACTTACTCTTAGTGGTTTAATATATCTATTTAGAGAATACAGAATAGTTTTGAGCTATATTCAATCAGTATTTATATAATTTCATCTTTATTAGAGTAGTATTTTTCATAGAGTGGTCCATGAAGCCCTTAAGGGTTTGTGATGATGCTCCAAAAGGTTAAAAATTCATTAATGATGTCATACATAATAAATAATACCAGAATACTAAGAATAATATATTTAATTATCTCATGATACACAATACTTTTTGTTGTTGTTGCAAGGCATTCATGGAACAGCAACAACAAAGTTGGTATCTACTGCAGAGGAATCTGGGACCCTAACTTCAGATTCTAGATGCTTTTCTGTAGAAATGAAAATGGCAATTTGAAAGATATTATTTTGATACTTACTTTGTCTTAGAATGTCTTGTGAAAACATTGTTTTGGGATCTGTCACTTCTAACCAGTCTGAAAAAGTATTGTTAAAAAAAAAAAAAAAAAAAAAGCTTAAGCCTTTATTTACCTAATCAGCTGTCTAGACTGTCCTTGTTACTCAGTTGTATACGGATACAATTCTTGTACTTCATAATATTCCATTTCCTTGGTTACTTGTGTGAACCACGCTAATTCTGCTGGCTCCACAGATCCTGTTTTTTATTATTACTTTTTGAAGTACCTTTTCAATCATGATTGAAGTTGGAGGCCTTTCCTACCCTACTTTTATTTATTTAAAATAAACATGGATCAACAAGAGTTTTATTAAATACTTTTTAAAAATTTTTACTCTTCACATTCCTTCCCTGTACAAGATTTCTTTTTATTATTATTATTAATTAATTTTATACTTAATCTACTTTTAGAAAGTAGCAAGGATATTGATATAGTTTTCTATAAGTGCTAGAGGATACTGTCACAATAGCTTCTTAAAAGTCAGTTGATTGACAGACCAATTTCTAATTTCCTTCAAGACTCAACTTAAATCCTATCTTCTGCAGGAGGTCTTTCTTGATCCATCTCCTTCCCTATCCTGTTCACCCTGATCCTCAAGTCTTTCCTGACCTCTAATTCCTCACATATCACTAAATTGGTCTGGTTTATCTCCTTTCTCCTTACATTTACTAGTGCCTTTCCTCTGAGATTATCTTCCAATTATACTGAATATATCTTTGATATATTATTATTACATATTATATTTGCCATTAGAATATAATAATGATAAATAATATTTATATAACATTTTCTGTGTGTCAGGCATACGTGTTTTATCTCATTTGATCTTTACAACAATCTTTGGAGGTTAAGTGCTAAAGTCTCTACTTTGTAGATGAGGAAACTGAGGCAAAGGGAAGTTAAGTGATTGGAATAGGGTGATACAGCTAATCTGAGATTGGAACTTGCATCTCCCTGAGTTCAGATCTGGAACTCTACCGACAGCACTACCTAGCTGCTCCTCACATATTACATCCTTGAGGACAAGAAAAATGTTTTTCATTCATTTCTACCCTTAGCATTAAGCATTGTACCTGACACTTTATTGAGTGCTTAATAAGTGCTTATTAACTGAGTAATCCCTAGCAATGTTACTATTCGAACTCTGGTTTTGGGGGAAGATGCTGTCAGTCTTAGGTCCGTGGATGCTTAGGGAATTAGTATTGAGTCAAAAGATGAGGAGTCATACATCTTTCCCCTCAATAGGCCTTTTATATTCTCCTTAGCTCATTCTGCTTTCATCATAGGAACATTAAACTCATTCATCAACCCTTATTCAACAGTGACAGGTTTAGTAACCATTGTCTAAGCACCCGACTTACCAATGATATCTCGGGAGATCTGGAATATCTCAAAACTTTTGATAGCTGACCTAGCATGGCAATTACATCACTTTCTTTCCCACTTACCTTGTCCAGAGTCTTTGCTTGATATTGGGCAAAATTCCCTAAATGTTGTCATTATACTCAATAAGGAACCTTAAAACAAATAGGGCTTGTTGAAGCTCAAATGCCATCATTGAAAATCAGTTCCTCAGTTATCAGGTAGCCATGTTGCCATTTCCTGGATATACTATTCAATAAAATATAATATAATGCTTCAAAAATAGAAAAAATTAGCAGTATTAGAAATATAATTCAAATGGATCAGAGATACTATTTGAAGGATAGAGAAAGGAAGGAAAGGGAAGGGAAAGAAAATGAAGGAAAGATAAGTTTTTTTTTTTTTTTAACAGGTAAAGAAACTGAGGTCTATGAAAGTTAAATTTATATAAACAGCAATCATTAGAGGTGGGTTTGAAGTCAGCTTCCCTGATTCCAAAGCCAGCTTTCTTGCTACTGGACACACATATTATGCATTCCCTAACTTAATTTGCCAAAGTTAATAATAGATAATGCATTATGTGGGGCAAAGGTGGGAATCTAAAAATTGCTGTTAGATTAAAATCTAGGATTGGAGTTGAGAGATAAAAGAGCTCTCAAAAATTTTCTGTTGTTAGCATTGGATGAACCCAACAAGCCAATCCTGGGTGCATTTCCATAGAAATGTAGCATACACTGTCTTCACTTTGGTTGTCACATTTGCATTATTTTCTTTGTATATGAGCTAGATCCCAAAGAAAGCCTCATAGAATTATAATAGGCATGTCATGCCCAGTAGTGTACTGGTAAATGTTTAATAACTAGCTCCTCTCTCTCAAAAAATATGGAGGACATACTTTTAATTTTATTCTGTATGATTAACTTTTATCCACCATTTTCTTGAGTCTAGACAAACAACAAAACAATAACTAATACCCTGATTTGGTTTATTTCTGAAGTATAAATTCTCATGCTAAAAATTTAACAATCAAACAGAGCCAGCCAGAGACAATATAAACTGGCTTCAGCATGCTTTTGGCATAGTGCTCTATTATATTCTATCTTCTCTATTATAAACCTGAAAAGAGCTTCAGGTGGCATATAATAACTCATTCTCTAAAGGCAATTCCCAGGGCAGCTAGGTGGTGCAGTGGATAGAGCACCAGCCCTGAATTCAGGAGGACCTGAGTTCAAAACTGGTCTCAGACACTTAACACTTCCTAGCTGTGTGACCCTGGGCAAGTCACTTAACCCCAGCCTCAGGGGGGAAAAAAAGTCGCAATTAAAGGCAATTCCCCAGAGATTTTATAGTCTGGGTAGACTTCTTTAGGCTATTCATTGTCCCTTAAACTATACTTCTGGGGCTCGCGAAGAGAAGGACACATTTTATTTCTTCTAGATCAGCTCTCTCCAGGAAAATTTTTTCTTTTTCCCTGTCATCTGTGCAGCCTCTACCTCCTTCTGTGAAAATTATAGTTAATTCCCTCTTTTAATCTTCAGATACTTCTTCTGCCACTGTCAATCAGAGCTAGCCCCAATGCCCAGAGCTGCCATTCTGTCCTGAAGCCTCCACCCAGCCACCCCAGGGTCCTTCACTGGAGGTTAAAGAAGCTTTCATATGTTTTTTTTTTCTTCTTTTGCTTTAGGTTGGAGCACTTCTGGCATTAGTACTCCCAGACTATGTGTGGAAAGTGTATGTGTGGGGGTTGTGTAGTGGGGCAGATTAGGGGAAGATGTTGTTGATGCTTGTTTAGAATTTGTTCCTTCAAGGTCAGCCCAGGGCCAAGTACCACTAAGCCATAATTGGCTCCGTTCTTTGACATGCCTCAATACTTTGCCCAGATGATAACAACTGATAGATTGATCATTTGTCTTCTGTTCATCTTCCTATTTTCTTTTCCATCTCCCTTGACTGGAGGGTTCCTAGTCTTCATTCATCCAGCAAGCATTTATTAACCACTTCCTAATTATTGGGCATTGGGGAGACAAATGTAAAAGAGAGGCAGTCCCTGAAAAAACATAGATTTGATGTGAAGAGAGATAATAAATGCAGGATATGTACAAATATGGGGCAAACCAACTAACTTCTCTCTGCCTCTGTTTCCCCATTTGTAAGATAGGAATAATACCACCCATTTTTCATAGTTGTGAGGATAAAATGAAGTGTTTATAAAGTGCTTTACTAATCTTAAAGAGATACACAAATGCTAGCTATTTTTGTTGTTGTCATATCATGCCATATCTATGACATTTACATATGCAAATCGAATTTAATGAACTAGAAGGATTATAAATATGTAAGCTGAAGTCCTCAAATATGGAGAGAAGAACCTCGAGCCAGGTAGTGAATTCCTTCAGAAAGAGTAACCTTCAGAAAGAGACTGACAAAACTCAATAACAAGCACCTGGATAGATATAGATAAATGGGTAAAAATCAAAGAAAGAGAGCCTGCTTACTGTTGGTACCAAATGGAGAAGGGGTTATGTCAACTCTTCCCCTGGAAAAGAATTGGCAGTGCAAAGAAAAGAATGTACCAATCTCCTTCTGGTTCAGTATGCTAGGGGACATGGGAGCAGAAGCAATCAGTACTGGAGAATATGGCTTAGTTCATGGAAGCTAAGCTTGTAGCTCAAATATGAGTACAAGCCATATGTCCTAAGGATTAAGGAAAGATAATATTTACTAAAATACTCATAGCAGTGTGTGTGTGTGTGTGTGTGTGTGTGTGTGTGTGTGTGTGTGTGTATGGAGGGGCAGCAAAGGAGCAATACATCAAATGAGAAGCATTGATGAAAATATGGTTTAGCCATTTTCCAGTTGTATCCAACTTTTTTCACCCCTTTTGGGGTTTTCTAGGCAAATATATTGGAGAGATTTGCCTAATCCTTCTTCAGTTCATTTTACAGATGAGGAAATTGAGGCAATGTTAACTGACTTATTCAGGGTCACATAACCAGTAAATGTCTGAAGCCAGATATGAATTCAGAAAGATGAGTTTTACTGACTTTCTCCATCCTAACTTGCATTACTTGCATTACTATATAGCAAGACATTAGTAATATGAGGAATTAAGAGAAAGGGGGAAAGATTTGTATGAAGTAACAGAGAGTGAAACAAGCAGCACCAAATAAACAACATACAAAGGGCTGATGATGATGAGAATGAAAAGAAGTCCAAACTCTGTGTGAATTGAAAAACCAGTAATAAGCCCAGAGAAAAGATAGTGGGAAAAAAAACTTTATGCCTAATAGTTGCTATTTTGTCAGATATAGTTACTTTGTTTGTTATTTTGTTAACTGTGTTTCTTTGTTTTGGGTTTTGTTGGTGTTACAAAGAAAAGATCAGTTTCAAAGGGAAGGAGGGAGTAGTTCCCAGAAATGTCTATGTTGCAAAACTAAAGAGAATCAATAATACTTTTTTTAATGATTGCAAGTTGGGTTCCAGAATGCACAATTAAAATGGAAGACAAGAAATAAAAGAGACTGGGGAACAGTAGGATTTAGCTGGAGGAGCATGAAAATATAGGGGGAATTCAAGGAAGAGCATAACTATAGGATCAGAACTGTAATTACAAAGAACCTCAGAGAAAAGGTCCTTCAACCTTCTCATTTTACAGGAAGAAACTGAGAATTAAAGAGGTTAAGCAGTAGCTCATGGTCATACAAGTAGAGTGCAGTAGAATCAGTATTCAGATTCAGTTCTGTGATTTTGCTGCTCTTTCTACGGTAACACACACCCTGTCATATCATCTCTCAAAATTTAAAGTCAATGAGAAGAAATTCCATAATGTATGTGATTCTCACAAACAACTAGGAACTAATGGTTGAGATAGAAATCATGGCCATCTTGTAGGGAAATGATTAGCTCATCTAGCTCCTCAAAGGAGAAGACAGCTAGGTAAGATAGATCTTGAGAGAGTAAATTTCAAAGGGCTCAAAGAAATACCAAGGACAAACATTCTAGAAGAAAATTTAAGAACAGGAGAGTTGTGAGGCTCTTCTATATGAAATTTTAAAGATTCAAAGAGCAATTTCATTAATGAAGAAAATAGGTTATGGTCTACAGAGACTGATGTGAACACATAGGAAATTTCACTGACCAACATAGAATTTAAAAAGATGGGAACAGAAGTAGATGCAAAGTAGAATGGAAAATAAATTTTAAAAGTGTGCCAAGGCCAAAAATGTTGCTGCTAGAGAAGAATATTCAGGATTACAAAAAGGATTTTGATTTTTTAATTTTTCTTCCACATTGGAAAAAAATAAAAAAAGAAATCCTTGTTGCTCAGAGAGATCAAGATAATTATATATATATGTGTGTGTGTGTGTGTGTGTATGTGTGTGTGTGTGTGTGTGTGTGTGTGTGTGTGTATTTTCAATAGGTATTCTTTTTTGTGAAGGAGAACATACATATACATGTATATTCAATAGCTATTCTTTCTGTGAAGGAGAAAACCTTTAGACTGAAAAGGACAGAACAAAAAAGGTTAATGGAAATATGATATGCAATATAAGGGGTACATGGAGTGTTCAGGGAGGATTAGCATCTCTGCTGTGAAGGCTCTTGAGTCCTTTTCAAGACTGCTCATCTGGTGTTTACTTGTCACTCAACTCTCCCAATGTCTCCAAGAAGCTGTAGTGTATGCAGCTGCCATTTTCTAGTTAAACTATCTTGTCAAATAGGCTAAACCAAGTTGAGGTTAACTTATGGGCTTCAAATCTATCAGTGAGTTAAGAGAATATCTACCCAACCATGAGAAAATCTCTTCCAGAAGACTGGGAGGATGAGAACAATTAGTTCCAATAGCCATGAAGTCAGCTGAAGCAGATACGGTGGAGCTTTAGAATCTGGTCAGATACTGAAAATGCCAAACATCTAGGACCTTCACCAGTCATCTTGATTTTTGTCTTGTCACTAAACTTGGATGACTTTGTAATAGAGTAAAGCTGACAACTTTGCACAATTTTGCCTCATAAATCAATTTCACATACAAGTCAAGACATTACTATGATGTAATTGGTCCTCTTCAAAAAATGAAGGATGCATTAATGATAGCATTCAATATAAGCATAAAATAGTTTTTTTTTAATTTAGCATTTTTTATTTCCTTAATTACATGTAAAATAATTCTCTACATTTATTTTTAAAATTTTGAGCTTTAGATTCTCTCCCTTCCTTCTCACTTCCACCCCACCTTTAACAAATAAGGCAAATGTGAAGCTATACAAAATACTTTCATAAAAGTCATGTTGTGGAGGGAAAAAAAACATAGATTCCCTCCTCCCCCCAAAAAAAAAACAACTTTCAAGAAAAATATAATAGAAAAAAAAAAGACTAAAGCATGAAGATAGTTAAAGATAGTGATCTTTTCCTCGGTTTATGTTCTGAAAACACATTTGCTGTTTTGTTGGGAGGGGCACAAAAAGTTAAGGTATTTATTAATTTCCCCCTTTTATTTGGTGAGGGATGTCTATTTTGCATTTAAAGGCTTTCCTCTTTACCCTTTAATATCTCTATCTTTTAATCTCCAAAGAACAATAGCTTTTGCTGAATTCTCACTGAAGAATCTTCTTCCACTTATATCCCTCCCAAAAGATTCTTGTTAAGTACAGATAGTACCAGATGGTTTCCAAGGTCTCTTCCAAATCTGAGACCTTGAATCTGTGAGTAGAAAAAAAATTTGGAATGCTTCCTTTGAAAAAAGAAAAAAAAAAGGCTTTAAAAGAGAGACATTAAATAACTGCGAAGCAGTTTTGAATTCTCAAATAATGCTAGAGAGTTCTTATTGAATGAATTTGGGGTGTCTGGATGGGTTAACCTGAGCACAATTGTAAAGAGAAAGAGAGCTAATGAATAGAGAGAAATTAATGCTTGGTGAATGTGAAGCAGATTCCTACAAAAGAAAAGAAAGAGTTGTTAGCTCTAGGAAAAATTTACTATATTTCTTTAATAACTAAAATGAAGAAGAAAAGAGTTGGGAACAATGCAGAAAAGTTATGTGGAATGAAAGAAGGGAACTAAAGAAGCTCATGTTGGATTGCCTCAATTTTCTTAGTCAAATAAGGAAGCCAGATCACTTATTTTATTCATGAACCATAGTGAGAGGAGATGCTGTTCTGAAGAGGCAGCTTTTAGCTGACAATGGAAGTATTGATAGATACCTGATAGATGATATTAGACCAAAAATGAAAATGACAGTTTCTCTCTGAGGAAGGAGCAAGCTGAAGTCTCAGAGTTACAGGCTCATTTGAGGCATGAATAAGACTATTTGTGTTTCCTTTCCTATATAGGTCATATAGGTGTGTTCATTTCTTACTGCTTCTCTCTCTCCTATAGGATAATTGGAAACCAACAGGATAGTGTGTACCAGAACATATGAGAGGATTTTCTGTATTATTTAGTTAACGATTTCTGCTTCGATTAAATGCCTTTTGCTTTGAATTAATATGTTAATATGTGCTTTGGGTTTGTCCAGTAAAAGAAAAGAAAAAATCAGTAAAATCTGTGGTTTTGGGTAGCTTCTGATCAAAAATGTCCTTTGATCCTTAGTTCACCTTGCAAAGGTCCACATTTGGGCAGAACATTAATTATAATTGTGATGAGTGGGAAGTCTCTAATGGAATGCCATCAAGATCTGCCCTTGTCTTTATTCTGTCCAATATTTCTCTTAATAATTCTGTTGTTGTTTAGTCAATTTTTAGTTGTGTCCAACTGTATATGGCCAAAGTTTTCTTGGGAAAGATACAATAGTGGTTTGCCATTTCCTTCTCTAGCTCAGGCAAACAGAGTTAAATGGCTTGTTTAGGGTTGTATAGCTAGTAAGTATGTGAGGCCAGATTTGAATTCAGGTCTTCCTTACTCCAGGCCTGATGCTTTATCCCTTGTGCTAACTAGTCACTCAGTAATTTACTTACAGATAAAATAACTTGCAAGGGATAATGTTGTGATTTGTCATTCATTCTTGAAGAGGGTCTTGACAACAAGAAGACATTTCATGATATGAAAGTGATTTGAATTTAAATGAGAGATGTTGTGCAAAGTCACTAACCTCACTTTCTTCTCTGGAACCATCTAGATTCAGTAAGAAGATATAGATCAGGATGAATGGAAATAGTCCTGGTTACAATTGAGGACTATTGCAAGGACATACAAAAGAAAAAATAATCAGGATCCAAAAAATATTTCAGAAGAATAAAAATGATTGTCCAAATTAATAAGACTTAATAGGGACATATGTATATAATAGGGAAGGTATGGCACAACAGTTCCTGGGCATTTTGCTGTACTAAAAGCATTTTAAGCAATGACCATATTCAAGGTACCATTCTGAGTGCTAGGGCTGTTTTTTTTTTTGGGGGGGGGGAGATAGCAAAAAACCGAGGATAAGTCCTTGCCTTCAAGGAGTTTACATTATACTTCTGATATATCACAATTACATAGATAAGCAAGAAACAAAATAATCTATGGAGGGAAATAGCCTGAGCAACTAGGTTAATCAGGATGTGACACCAGAATTGAGCATGAAAGTTGAGGCTTCTAAAAGGTGAAGATAGAGTGTATTTTGAGACTATGAGACAAGTTGGACAAAGTGATAGAGATTAAAAATGGAATGGTGTTGAGTTTAGGAAGCAAGATGTGGGATGGGGCAGAAAGTAGACACAATCTTAATATATTTGTGTTAGTTCAAATAATATATACTGAATTTAGGAGGTGGTTGCCTTGTAGCATTCCCTGCTGGAATATTTCAGTTTGAGGCTTAACATTTTGGGAAGGATATCAATAGGATCGTGAATGTTCAAGGGATATAACTATTACCATGCCAATTAAGCCAAAAACTGAAGGAACTAGGGACATTTAACCTGTAAATGGGAAGACTTAAAGGGGATATGATAGTGATCTTCAAGTATTTCAATATCTATAATGGCGAAGAAAAATTAGATTTGTTCTTTTCTTTTGAAGGTCAATTTAGAAATAATGGGTAGAAACTCAAATAGCAAATTTCAGCCTGATAGGAGGCAAAATTCCTTCCAATAAGAAAGGTCTAAAAGTTGAATCATCTATTATGTACCAAAGACTGAATTCCTTCTCAAGAGGAATTCTAGAGTCCTCAAAAAGAACCTGGATATTTATTTCATTTTCATTTCAGAATCTAAAATGTTTTTTTTTCTTTAGTTCTTCCTTATGACCTGTAACAAACTGAAGATTTTTTTTGTTTGGCATTAAAACTTTGCCCCCTTCCTATCTTTCCAGACTTTTTAGACATTATTCCCCAACATGTACTCTGTGGTTCAGCTTTCATGCACTCTTTGGTCCGGTTATACTAGCTTCATTTTATTTGTTATTATTATTATTATTTTGGAGAAGGGCTATACTTGATCTTTATTTCTTTTTCCCTATAAAAGTCATGTTGGGAAAGAAAACATAAATCTCGCTCCCCCCCCCCCAAAAAAAAAAACCTTAAGAAAAATAAAGCTTTAAAAAAAGACTTTGCTTCAATCTATATTCAGACACAATCAGATCTTTCTCTGTATATTGAAAACATTTTTCATCATAAGTTCTTCAGAGTAGTTATGGATCACTGTATTGATAAGAATAGCAATCATTTATAGTTGATCATCCCACAACCTTGCTATTACTTTGTACACAGTAAATTTCATTTTTGTTTGAGTTCATAGAGGACTTTCCAGGTTTCTCTGAGAGCATCCTTTTCATCATTTTCCATAGTACAATAATATTGCATCATAATCACATACCACGATTTATTCGACCATTTCACAATTGATGGGCATTTCCTCAATTTCCAATTCTTTGCACTGAGAAGAGAGATGCTATAAATATTGTTGTACATATAGGTCCTTTTCCTTTCTTTAAAATCTCTTTTGGGATCTATGCCAATTAATCATATTATTGGGTCAAAAGATATGTATGACTTTATAGCACTTTAGGGATATAATCCCCAGTAATTTGATCATTTATCAATTAAGGAACAGTTCTTATTATATTTTAAAATACATTTTGACTCATTTTTCCATACATTTGAGAAATGAGACTTCATCAGAGAAATTTGTTTCAACATTATTTTCCCAATTACTATTTTAACTGTTATTTCCCCTTCGCTTGTTCTATTCTCTTTCCTTTTATCCTGGCATTCCTCAAAAGTGTTTTGTGTATTTTATTTCCTCTTTGAGCCAATTTTGAGTGAACCTTTTTTCCAAACAAATGCTACTTCCTCCAAAACCTCTCCTGACAAGCCTGACCTCTGCTCCTTTCCTTTACCTGGAAATTTGATTCTCTTTATAGTATAGCATAATAGGAAGGATCTGGACATGGAGTCTTATGATCTAGTTATAAATCCTGAGCTTTAGTTCCTTCATCTATAAAACAGGTTAATAATACCCATCCAAACATTCAGAAACAGGTCTATCAGGATTGAATGTGGATCACAACATAATATTTTCACTTTGTTGTTATTGTTATTGTTTGCTTGATTGTTTTTTTCTCATTTTTTCTCCCTTTTGATCTGATTTTTCTTGTGGAGCGTGATAAATGTGGAAATATGTTTAGAAGAATTGCACATGCTTAACCCAAAAGATTACTTGCTGTCTAGGGGAGAGAGATGGGGTAGGAAGGGAGAAAAATTTGGAACACAAAGTTTTGCAAGGGTGAAGGTTGAAAACTATCTTTATGTATATTTTGAAAAATAAAAAGCTATTATATAAAACCCATCCTATGTAACTTTCATGATTGTTGTGAAAATCAAATTAGAGTATATAAAGAAATTGCAGTAACTGTGTAAGTTGTTACTATTTTTGTTTCTCTGTCTCTCTGTATCTGTCTCTGTCTTTGATCTGTCTCTATCTTTCTCTCTGTCTCTCTGTGTGTCTTTGTCTCTCTCTCTCTCTCCATTTGATTTTGTATATGTGTATGTCTGTCTCTGTGTCTCTGTATCTCTGTCTTTGTCTCTCTGACTTTCTTTCCTTCATTTACTTTGCCCTATACTTGACATTATACATTTTCTATTTCCTAGTAGAATATAATGTCCTGAAGAACAGGGAGTGTCATTCCATTCTTTCAATAAGCATCTATTTTTTTTATTTTTTTTAATATAGTTTTTATTTACCAGATATATGCATGGGTAATTTTACAGCATTGACAATTGCCAAACCTTTTGTTCTAATTTTTCCTCTCCTTCCCCACCTCTCCATGGCAGGTTGACCAATACATGTTAAATATGTTAAAGTATAAATTAAATACAATATATGTATACATGTCCAAACAGTTGTTTTGCTGGACAAAAAGAATCGGACTTTGAAATAGTGTATAATTAGCCTATGAAGAAAATTTTAAAAAAAATGTAGGCAGATAAAAATAGAGGGATTGGGAATTCTATGTAGTGGTTCATAGTCATCTCCCAGAGTTCTTTCGCTGGATGTAGCTGGTTCAGTTCATTACTGCTCCATTGGAATTGATTTGGTTCATCTCATTGTTGAAGAGGGCCACGTCCATCAGAATTGATAATCATATAGTATTGTTGTTGAAGTGTATAATGATCTCCTGCTTCTGCTTATTTCGCTCAGCATCAGTTCATGTAAGTCTCTCCAGGCCTCTCTGAAATCATCCTGTTGGTCATTTCTTACAGAACAATAATATTCCATAATATTCATATACCACAATTTATTCAGCCATTCTCCAATTGATGGGCATGCACTTAGTTTCCAGTTTCTGGCCACTACAAAGAGGGTTGCCACAAACATTCTTGCACATACAGGTCCCTTTCCCTTGTTTAAGATCTCTTTGGGATATAAGCCCAGTAGTAACACTGCTGGATCAAAGGGTATTTATAGTTTGATAACTTTTTGGGCATAATTCCAAATTGCTCTCCAGAATTGCTGTATGTGTTCATAACTCCATCAACAATGTATCAGTGAACCAGTTTTCCTGCCTCCCCTCCAAGATTCTGCATTATCTTTCCCTGTCATTGTAGTCAATCTGACAGGTGTGTAGTGGTATCTCAGAATTGTCTTAATTTGCATTTCTCTGATTAATAATGACTTGGAGCATCTTTTCATATGGCTAGAAATAATTTCAATTTCTTCATCTGAGAATTGTCTGTTCATAATCTTTGACCATTTATCAATTGGAGAATGGCTTGATTTCTTATAAATTAGAGTCAATTCTCTATATATTTTGGAAATGAGGCCTTTATCAGAACTTTTGACTGTAAAAATGTTTTCCCAGTTTATTGTTTCCCTTCTAATCTTATCTGCATTAGTTTTGTTTGTACAAAATTTTTTCAATTTGATATAATCAAAGTTTTCTATTTTGTGATCAATAATGCTCTCTAGTTCTTTTTTGGACATAAATTCATTCCTCTTCCACAGGTCTGAGAGGTAAACTATCTTATGTTCCTCTAATTTATTTATAATCTCATTCTTTATTCCTAGGTCATGAACTTATTTTGACTTGATTTTGGGGTACAGTGTTAAGTGTGGGTCAATGCCTAGTTTCTGCCATATTAATTTCCAATTTTCCCAGAAATTTTTGTCAAAGATTGAATTCTTATCCCAAAAGCTGGGGTCCTTGGGTTTGTCAAACACTAGATTATTAAAGTTATTATTTTGTCCTTTGGACCTAACCTATTTCACTGATCAACTAGTCTGTTTCGTAGTCAATACCAAATGATTTTGGTAACCTCTGAATAAGCTTCTATTAAGAGCCTGCTGTATGCTAACCACTGTGCTAGGTTCTCAGGACTCAAAGATTACAATGAAACATGCTCTTTTCTCAAAGAGTTATGTTTTGTGCTAGAAAAATAACATATAGGGATATAAATAAACAACTTTGGAATGTGGGCATTGTATTATGGATCTTTCCCAGCTACTCTTCTCCTTTCACTGGGGCTGACCAACTCTTTAATGACCAGCCTTAGCTTTAACTAATGATAGATGTTCTACTGGACCATGTATAAAGTAAAGCAGTAACTAGGACCATGTGATTCAAAGCAGCAACTCTACCAGTTCTAGTTTCAGTCACTCCTCCCCACAAGATAGACATTGCTTATGAGACTAAGTCTTTTGTTGAGAGAAAAAAAAAAACTAACAACAGATTCATACTTTTATTTTAGTCTGATAAGTTATAGAATATATTAATCAATAAGATTCTCTCTTTTGATTCTAGAGTTCCATGTCAAGATAAAGCCCAACAATTTCTTCTAGAGGATCTATTTTCTCTATTTCTATCCATCTCCATGGATACCTTTATAGTCATAGACCATCCTCCTTTCAGTATCATTCCCAATAATACAATACATGTGCAGTGTAGGGTCTGGGCTTATGTCTCAATTCCCGTGACCAATTAAAGGTTTGTTCTCCAGACAGTGACTAAATATCTTCCCTAGGGATTCTAGGTATATCCCTGAGTAGTTAGGGGTAATTTCTTTTACTGTTCTTTATGAGACTCCTATAGTATACTTTTCAAAGTCATTTACAAGTTGATATCTCTCCATTATTAATGCAGGTAGGGACATATTGGATAAAGCACTGGGCCTAGAGACAGGAAAACAGCTTCCAGAGTTCAAAGCTGGTCTCGGGCATTTACTAGCTGTATGACCTCAGCCAAGTTTGCTTTAGTTCTTCATCTGGAAAATGAACAGAAGAAGGAAATGGCAAGCCACCCCAGTATCTCTGTTGGAGAAACCCCACGTGGGGTCATGGAGAGTTGGACAGAAATGGAAAATGACCCAACATCTCCAATTCAGATTTCTAGCACATATGGTAGAGTGTTGGGTTTGAGTAGGAAAACCTGAATTCATATTCAACCTCACATTCTTCCAAACTGTGTGACCCCGGTCAAGTCACTTGACCTCTTTCTGTCTCAATTTTGTCAATTGTAAAATGAAGATAATAATAATAATAATAATAATAATAATAATAATATCTACCTCCTAGAACTATCATGAAGGTAAATTAGAATATTTATAAAGTGCTTAGCATAGTTCCTGGAATACAGTAGCTGCTTAATGAATGCTAATTGTTTTTCCCCCGTTTTTTTTTTTTCTTTTTATAAAAGGATATTTATTGAGACTATATAATCATACTTCCCTTCCTCACAATTTGTGGCACTTTCCCACACAAGTATATGCAGAATCCAAATCAAACTCAGAAAGCATATGTACCAAAGAGGTTGCCACTTACACAGTTCTTTTGCTTGAAGTCCTTAAATATAGCACTTGGCTGGGATTCTTATACTGTCCTAAAACTGAATCACAAGTCTGCATGTATAGCTTTGTAATGTGCTTTTATCCTATAGCTCAAACGCATTTTACCCCTCTTTTGATGAATTGTTTACACCTACTTTGTGAAGATGATTGATGAATTTATCAAAATGATTTAATAGGGAATAACAACTAGCATTTATATAGTAGTTTATGATTTGCAAGGAACTTTATTAATATTATCTCATATAGTTCTCACAACAATCATGGGAGGTAGATGCTATTATTCTTCCAGTTTTACAGATGAAACTTAAGCAGCTTGCTCAGAATATGAAGACAGATTTGAACTCAGATCTTTCTGATTCCAGATCTGCTGCTCTAATCTCCATACATCCTAGATAGCTACAGTTATAGATTCTACAGATGTCCAAATATTCCTCAGTCTTCTGATTTCTGACTTTCCAATTCCATAACAACCTTTCCATCTGGAATGATCACTCTGTGGCCCCTTCAGATTGGTCAGTTCTTCTTAAAATTTTAATTTAATTTAATATTTTCTCATTTGTTTTAAAATAGCATTTTATTTTTTCAAATACATGTAAAAACAGTTTTCAACATTCATCTTTGTAAAACTTTATTTCCAAATTTTTATGCCTCCCTTCCTTACTCCTCCCTTTCAAGAAGCAAGCAAATTTATATGCTATATATGTGCAATTCTTTTAAATATATTTTCATGCTTATCATGCTGTATAAGAAAAATCAGTTAAAAGCAGAAAAAATCACAAGAAAGAAAAAAAAACCACCACCAACAAAATAAAAACAACCCCAAAAGCTGAAAATACTATGCTTCAATGCACATTCAGTCTCCCTAGGTCTCTCTCTGGATACATATGGCACTTTCCATACCAAGTCTATTGGAATTTTTTTGAATCACCACGTTGCTGAAAAATCCATCACTGTTGATTAACACAAAATCTTGTTCTTACTGTGTACAATTAGAACTCTATTTTAAAAGTGTCCAGGCCAGATATGTTCACTGCATTCCCATTCAGACTATACTTCTGACTCTCCAGAGTATCTTGTCTTGCCCCTCTACCTCCTCCTTTATTTTTCAGCTCATTTTTATATATGTTGTCTTCCTTTAATAGAAAATAAGACAGGTGCCGTCTTTCTTAACACTTAACACAGTGCCTACCATATAATAAATGCTGAATAAGTGCTTGCTAACAACTTAACTTGTTTATGCCCATTTCACACCTCAAACACATTGTTTGATTGGAGAAGTTAGGCCTTCTGTAATTATGGAGATAGTGGTAGGAAGCACCCCTCTTAGACACCACTGTAGTTGATCATACTTTATCATATGCTAGCTGTCAATATTAGTCAAACAGGAAGGTAAGCACATTAAAAGCTAAGTTTTGACAAATAGAGTGAAGAGAAGAACTGGCATTCTCTCAGTTGATCAGTTTAGTAATAATTATTCTTTTTAGATATATTTCTCCCCATGAACCTCCAGCTGTTCTCCTAGTCCCAGGAAAGCTTTGGTGGTTACTCAAACATCAGCAGCACTCCCAGCTTTCATTCCCATCCTGTGTGTCTTTTGTTTCCTTTTCAAGCTTTCAAGCCAAATGTTGGAGTTCACCTCTGTAATTCTGTCGACTCCTGAGACTTTTCCTCCAAGTTGGAGAAGACAATCTTGTTCCTTTAAGGCAAAACCACACATTCCTACCTCTCCCAGAGGCTCATATAACTAGACATGAGGATTTTATATTGTTCACATATACTGGTCTCCAGTGACCCACTATACAAGATCCTCCAGGGTTCAGAGCTGGGCTCCCAACATTATTACTGCATGTATTTGAAGGTCATAAAACCACATTTCTTTAAACAATGCTCTATAACTCACACTTTTCATTAACCCTGATTAGCCTTTTCCCACATGTGGCAAATTAGCAAAGTTTGACTACACATCATATTGTGGTTTTATTGATAAACTCTTGATAATTGAATGTTTGGTTGCATGCTATCCCTTGAGTCTCTGCATTTTCTGTGAGAACAGAATATATAATGGTCAGAGCACTAAACTCTAAGTCTGAAATACCTCATGCCAAATCCTGCAAGGGACACTTAATAGCTATGTGGACTTGGGCAAGTCACTTAATTAAGTGAACTTCAGCTTTTTGGTTTGATGTTTGTTTGTTTCTGAGATTGGCCTCAATTTCTTCATCTGTAAAACAGGGATGATAGCACCCTACTTCGTCAAGTTATATCAAAGCACCTTGAAAATCTTAAAACCTATGTAAATGAGAGCGATTGTTATATGGAATTTTTCCTTCTTTCTGTCTCTTCCAAATTAATATTTTTACTGTCCAGCTCAAGACCCTATGACCACTTATACATTCTTTAAGTATGTCTCTCATTTCTCAGAAGAAGCCCCATCTGAGCTCATTAACAATAAGCATTACAAGAAATATTTTTTCAATTAATTTTTCTCTACATATGCTGTATTAGTTTGCTCAGAATTTATTCTTTTAAAAATTAGTGTGCTCATTTCTGGTTTAAATTCATTTTCTTTCCATTTTTAATATACCAAGTGTTAATCCTTCATGGGAATCTCAGGTTCAGCCTGCAGAATCAGTTTTGCTGACAGGAAAGCATTATATTGTACATCACAAAATTTGTAATGTTCAAATAGAGACAGAGAATATATATTCTGTGTGTATATATATATATATATACACACACATATTAGTATAAATGCATGTGTACATAGCACAACATACGTGACTATGTGTGTACATGCATGTGTGTACATACATATACATACATGTATATATACATATGTGTGCATATATTCTATTTTTTTCTTTCCTTCCTTCCTACTTTCCTTCTTTCCTTTCTTCTTTATCCCTCCCTTTCCCCCTCATTCTCCCTTCCTCCTTTCTTTCCTTCCTTCCTTCCTTCCTTCCTTCCTTCCTTCCTTCCTTCCTTCCTTCCTTCCTTCCTTCCTTCCTTCCTTCTTCCTTCTTCCTCCCTCCCTCCCTCCCTCCCTCCTCTCTTTCTTTCTTTCTTTCTTTCTTTCTTTCTTTCTTTCTTTCTTTCTTTCTTTCTTTCTTTCTTTCTTTCTTTCTTTCTTTCTTTCTTTCTTTCTTTTTCTTTCTTTCTTTCTTTCTTTCTTTTTCTTTCTTTCTTTCTTTCTTTCTTTCTTTCTTTCTTTCTTTCTTTCTTTCTTTCTTTCTTTCTTTCTTTCTTTCTTTCTTTCTTTTTCTTTCTTTTTCTTTCTTTCTTTCTCTTCCTCCTTTTTTTTCAAAGCACAAAAATAATGTGTTTGAAAAAGTATTGTTCTTAAGTATTTTTAAGAAAATGATGCTGTTTGCCTACTCTGATTGAAAGCAGCCCTTATATCTTTGCTGAAATACTATCCATCACATTGGCCATTTAATATGGTGAGAAAATAGGCTCTTTGGCAATCATATTGTCCAGTTTTGGCCTTATCCTGGGGTGAGAAAATAAACCTCAAATCCTCAAAGGAACCTGGAAGACTGAAGTAAGCTAAGGATCTCTGTGATTGCCTCTTCAAACAAGGAGTATTTGGTTTTATCTTACTAAGATGTTTCCCCCCTTTCACCTCCCACTCCCAGTAATTAAGCAGCTTCTTCTCTTTGGAGACTGAGGTGCTGAAAAGCATTTGAAAAACATGGATTACTTCCAATGGGATTTGAATTCCTTATCCAAAAGAAAATGAAAGGAAACCCCTACCCCCCAAGAATAGTGCTGGTACACAAAAGGCATGTTACTCTTAGTTGTATGGGATACAACACTGAAAAATTAATGATGGCTTCCACAACTTTATGCACTCTTCCCAATTATCTGAATTAAAATTAGGCATTTTTGAGCTTGAAAGGTCCCTTGAGATCATCTGCTTTATCCTCCTCATTAAGCAGAGGAAAAAAAAACTGTCCCAGAAAGCTTAAGTGATTTATTTGCTGAAAGGTTAAATAGTGAATCTTAAGGCACTACCCTCTGGTCTAATATGCTTTTCACTGCAGGAAGTTTACTGTAGGAGCAGGGTCTCTTATGTTTAGGCTTTGCTCTTGGTCAGATCCGGCCTTAGCAGTTATTTATTTCTTAGTCTTGTTTAGATACAGATTCAATAACACTTTTAAAAGGACATTTAATGCCTTGAGTTTAATTTAAAGATAATCAATATTTACTTTTTACTTTTTTTTTTGGTACTGGGATTTGTTCTAAGCCAATATTGACAAAAACTTTTTGGCACTTGACCTTTTGATATTTCACTTCAAGTACCAAACTTTCTTTTCACTCTGTCCAATGAGATCTTTCCCATGGCATTGATATGGTGGAAAGATAGTTTAGATCAAAGATTTTCAGTTTAGACTAGACTGTTTATTGGGGCTTTGCAAGACCAAGATTGATTCTTCCCATAAAAAGAAAGCTAGCCATGTAGTAGAGAGAAATTAGGTTTGTGATTAGAAATATAAAATTGTAAGAGACTTCAGAAACCAACCTTTTCGTTTTTTAGATGAGGAAGCAGAGGTTCAGAGATAGTAAAGTTCACCTAATACAAACATCAGAGGTGGTATGCAAATTCAAAACTTTTGAATCTAGAATCTATGCTCTTTCTTCAATTTCCTGCTTCAATTTTCCTGGCTCTATTCCTAACTTGTTGTGAGTCTTTAAACAACCTCTCTGGATCTCATTTTTTTCAGCTGTAAAATTAGGCTACAAGAGTGCCTCTGAATTAGAAAACAAATAAAAGGTCACATAATTAACCTACAATACATAAGGACCTCTTTAACAACAGCTGACAAAGATCTCTGTTGAGGGTGATAAGTAAATCATTCAATAAACATTTATAAAGTCCACTGTGGTAAGTGCTAGGAATACAAATACAAACAGAAAGAAAGTCCTTATCCACAAGAAGGTTACATTCAAACAGAAGAAGACAACACATTGATAGGATCCAGTGAGATTACCCACTCTATAACCTGTAAATCTTTTAAAGAAGTTGTTATTCCCTACCACCACCACCACATCATACTAGTCACTCATTGGACTAACACTTCTTAAATTCTCCTTTTCAGTTCCAGAACTTCAAATTTGTATAATTTCTGTGAAGTCTTTCCCCATAATTTTCTCCATTCATGATTTATTTAGTGAAAAGATTGTTTTTGTCAGATCCAAACCTTTCCTATTAAAGCTAATGTAGAATTTGGTGATCAATTTTTACTGTAACATTTTTGTACTTCATATCATTTGTAATATAGGTGTTTAACATGAAAAATGCAAGATTTGAAGTCAGAAAGACTTCATTTGAATTTCTTTGTTTAACATTCATTAACCATATAAGCAAGGGTCTATCAAAATCTTCTGCAAAGTGGAGATAATAATGATGGTAACTATATCACAGATTTGTTGTGGTGAACAAATGTTATAATGAATTATGTGTAATATACCTGGAACAGAACATACTATATAAATATCATATTATATATGTAACATATATATATATATATACATATATGTGTATACGTATACATCACCGTTATCATTGATCCCTCAAAATGCAATCCACCATCTATGTCAAAGGGAAAGACAATGCAAAATAAGGAATTTTCCTCTTTATCCTTTGGGGTTCAAGTAGAAATGGAACAGGGACAAGTAACTTTTGTGATATTCTTTTATATTTAATATCCTATAGAATATTGGTCATAAGAATAACAAGTCATTGTGGCTAAACAAAAATATTAGAATAAAAGCTTGTCATCTGTAGGCTCTCTGAAAATATCCTCAGTATAAGTCTAAGAGCTGACAAGAATACAGAGCTGTGATATATAACCCATGATGTTCCTATACAATTTTGCTCTGCTTTGCTTGGCCTCTATATTTTTAAGCTTTTCATTCTATGTGTCTTGTAGATTATGAGTATTCAATATGGAAACATCTTTAAAAATGCCACTAGGTTTTTACGAATCAGTGTTATATATCTAGGTGACTTGAGGCTACATTCTGATGTATTATTGTAGTCCCATTAAGTGTAGTTTATTGGTTGAGCTCTCAAAGATATTTTGAGGTCTATAGGTTTTTATAAGTCAATGAAACTTGATGAACTTCTGATGCATGACTATAGGATTATGATTCTAGCTACTAGGTCATTTCTTGCTAGGTAGTGAAGAAACATATTACACAATTTCTACAGTTTCCTTACATAATCTACATGAATCATTTAATCTAGGCTTCTTGAGAATAAAACTTCCAGGTGACAATGAATTGCTAGCATAAATTTCCCCTCCCCCCCATCACAAACAAATGTGACTCAGTCAATTTTGTGTATGCTTCTTTTTTGTTAACATATTGTTGGTTAAATTTGTGCAGAAGTATTACTTTGAAGGCCTCTTGATTTCATTCATGTATATTGTCTGATGCAGGTAGGTGATATAGGACAAGAGTCAGAAAAACTCATTTTCCTGAATTCAAATCTGGCCTCAGGCTGTGTGACCTGGGCAAGTCACTTAACTTTGCTTGTTTCAGTTTCCTAATCTGTAAAATGATCTGGAGGAGGAAATGGCAAACCACTATAGTGCCTTTGACAAAAAAAAATCAAATGAGGTCACAGAGAGTCAGACCTGACTAAACAACAAAAATCTTAACTATTTCATAAACTCCAATTAGAGGTATATCACTTACATTTATAAGTTCAGTGCTGTATACCTGTTGCCAATCCTAATTAATAGTCCATGAGGTATTCTCTGCTCAATTCAAAAATATTTTCATAGGATTTTTCCCCCACTTATTTATTATGGACTTTAAGAATATTTATCAATCTTTTCCTTCCTGCTTATTGAGGAAATAGAAATCTTTCTGGAACTATTTGAGGATGTTGACTATTAATTAGGATTGGCAACAGGTATACAGCACTGAACTTATAAATGTAAGTTGTGCTTATCTAAAACAGTTGGTAAGCTCACTTGATTTCCAATTAACAAACTAAGTCATTTAAAATATAAAAGAGAGAACCTTATTTCTAACAGAAAATTCCACTTGCCCTTTTATTATCAGACTAATTGATCTCAACACATTAAATTTCAGAGAAACTATAAGTCTTCACCTCTTTTCTAATATGTTAATTTTATGAAGCACTATTGTTCCTTCCCTTTGTAATTGTTTATAGTGGGAATGTGGACTAGTGTCCCTATTACTAAAAAGTGATACACATGGACCATTTTTAGAGATTAGTAATGCAAAGTAGACAATGTTTACCTATCTCCAAAGAATTCTCACTCATCCTTTTCTAGTCTTCTTCCTTTTTCAGCATTTCACCTCTCTGGTATCAAATATCTTCATGCTGTTCAATGTGTCCTGTACCTCTTACAGAAGCAGTTTACCCTAGTCCTTTAGTACTCAGTGGCATCCTATACTGTAGATCTTTCCCTATACTGTTCCAAAAAAAGATTCAGAGAGGAGACATATTACACTCTTTGGTTAGAATGCCTTAGAAAACACCTAGAGTAATATGTTATGTTCTAGATGACACGTTTTAGAAATAATTTTGCTGAAATAGAGATCATCCAAGGGAGAGGAACTAGAATAGTAAGGTTCTTGAATTATGGTTAAATGAGGATCCATGAAAGGACCAAGAGATATTTACTCTGGATTAGGAGTAGGAGTAGGAGTAGGATGAAGGATTAAGGGAAGATCATGATAGATCTATCTAAATTTTTGAATGTCTCTCATTAGAAGGGAAATTGATTGCCTTTGCTTTGCTTTGCTTTGCCATAGAAGAGATAACCCTCTCTTTTCCATTTGGTGATCTTTAAATTAGACCACTTAGTGGTTAAGTTATTGAAGAGATTCTTGAGTTTAGCTACACAATATATCCTTCTGAGTTGGAAATTCCTTCCAAAATTGAAATTCTTTGATTCTATGATCTAAGTTTTCTTTGGATCCCTCCTTGGTACTTTTCCTGAGTTTCTTTTTATGGTAGTTTATTAGTGTGTGTATATGTATATGTGCATATGTGTGGGGGGTTTTTCTTCAATTTTATTAGACTATGAATCCCTTGAGGGAAGGGACTTTCATTTTTGAATTTTTGTCATTGCCTTTGATAAATATATCAAGAATTGAATTTAAACTTCCAGATCTATAACTGTCAACAATTCATTTACTTCCCTCCTGAAATCCTTTTTTACCTTTCACCCTCTTGCTTTTCCCAAGTGACTCAGCTTCTTTGGTTACTCTGCACAATATAGCTAACCACAAAATTCTGAGAGCTTGCTTGTTGCCTCAAGTTGAGGTAGGTGAAGGTTTGCTGCAGCCTTGCTCTGCTCTTTCTTCTTGTTGTTGTTGTTGCCCCTTCCACCTTTATTTTAGCTAGGTTCTTAAAAATTCTTATTCAGATATGTGCAGGCCTACATTCCCAGATCAAAGAAATTACTCCCATTCTCTCAGTCGTTTAAAGAAGCTGATTACATAAGTATTTGTTCAATTAAACTAATTCATTTGTTAATATTCATATATCAATACACATTTGTTATGTACTTGCTACATCGAATGATTGGGAGTTGATCTATAACTTTTAATAATTTTTTCCTCTTTTGAGGGGTACCATGGTAGATGTAGGAATTAAAGATATGAATTACTTGGAATGCAAATGTGCAAAGAACATTTATGTGATTCTTTAATGTCATTGAAAAGTGATCATTTAGCTTTTTCTTCTCAAAGTAAAAGATTCACCAAGTACTCAATGCCTCCCCTCAATGTCCACTTTTCTTTGCTTTGAGTGTCCTTCCTTTTTCCTTTCTCTCTTTTTTTCTGTCTGCTGTTCCCCATACACAAAGGTAATTTAATTTTACATTTGAAGAAACAGTTAGGTAACTAAAAATGGGGTCCAAGCATTTGTTGTCTCATACTATTATTATATCTTTTATATGTTTTGTCCTTGGGTAGAAGCCAGATAGACTATGGAGTAGATGCCAAATTGTACTAATATAGAAATTAAATATCCAGGCTCCTTCAGAGACACTGGCAATAGGATGAACTATATTTTGCCTGAATGAACCAAATCAATTGTCCCAATAGACTCTGTCTTAATTCACTAGATGCACAGAGAACTCTGCTTTTCTTTTTGCCTTTGTGGCTCAGCATAGAGATGACTCACAACAGGGAAATAATTGTTTGAATCCAAGATTTATTTAATTTAAGCACTCTATTTTTTTCTTATGACTAACAACATCTTTCCTACAACATGAAATTAATCAGTCCATGCCCCACAATGACAGGATAATTGCTGATGCTGTGTTGAATGAGATAAGAGATAATGGCCGTGAGTTTAGGACCTTGAAAGAAAGGAAACAGGAAAGGAGAATCAGGAAGCTAGAGCTGTTAAGTCACCAAAATTATTACATTCTGAAAAGGGGGAGTCTTTAATTTGCTTTCAGGCTACAGTTCTACAAAATACTCCCTTTGTTATTAGGGATTTGAATATCAGCCTATTTCTATATGTATTCCCTCATCCTTAATCTATTCTTAATATTGGCACTACTCCAAAGCTCTAGTGATAAGAACTTTTTATTATGGACATAAAAGGCTACATTGGAAAGAGTCCTGGACTTGGAATCAGAGGTTCAAGATTTGAATCCTTACATCATTTATACCTGTGTGATTTCAGGCAAAGGATTTCAACAATCTGAGTCTCAGTTTCCTTGTCTTTCAAATGATGGGCTTAAACTATATGATCTCTAAAGTCTTTTTCAACTCTAGATCTATGATGATCCCATGAAATCAATTTTACCATACCTTAATTTTCTTATATTTAAAACTGGGATGACAATATTTACCCTTTGCATGGAAGGGTTCTTTCCTAATTTTAATGGGCTTCTATTGGTTCTAAAAAGACACTGAAAACCAAATACGTAGAAGTCCTTATGAATATTCTAGACCAATAGATCCATAACACAATAAACACCTAATTAATGATTTTTGACTGATAACTCTTCATATTTCTCATTTTTCAAACCATGACTGTTGTGCAGATTGAAGATGGAGATGGTCAAATTCATATTTGTAGGGTCCCTGCACAAGGAGATTGTGTGATCATAGGATTATAGTTTTAGATATGGAGGAGACTTTAGAGGCCTAATCCAATTCTCTTTCTTTACATATGAATAAACTAAATCCCCTCTACCCCCAAAGCTAAGTAACTTATATTCTTGTAAATGTCAGAGGCTAATTAAAGTAGTCTTCCTACTTTTTTCCCATTATGAATTATTTAGTCACAGGTAATATCTACAACCTTGTAGCTATATTTGCTCATATGAGTAGTATTTAGATATTATATTCAACTTAGTTTCCTCCTACTGCATGCTCACAATCAGCCTCCTTTCTCCTCTCATCAGAATTTTCAATGGACTTTTGACTTCCTCTAACCTTCTATGTTGTCCATTGTTCTTATTTCCCTCAGCCTTGGTCTTTTTTCTATTTCCTTTTTTGATTTGTTTCCATCTATTTAATAATTTTACTTATTACCTTCTTTTGTTGCCTTTTTGGCTGAAGTCAAAAGACTATATGAGTTAATCAGTTAACCTATAGGTATTTCTTAAATGCCTACTATGTATGCATATACCATGGGACAGGCATTGTCTTTGGTATGTGTTAAGAGATAAAAGTGCAACAATCTCCCTGTTCTCAAGGAATTTATATTCCATCAGGAGAGACAACATATATATGTGTATGCATGTATCTAGGCATGTATATATACAAATGCATATATATCATATATTAACATAAAAATACATAGAAAACAGAGAGAGGGTACATTTGTCAAGAACACAAAGGGAAAGAACAAGGAATTAGATGTGCATAAGGAAGGCCTCATGTAGAAGGTAGTACTTAGACTGAGAATTAAAGAAAACTAGAATTGTAAGAGGTGAGGGGAGAAGTAAGGAAGGAAAGCATTTCAAGTATGTGAGACATTTGGTACAGATGCATGGAAACAGGATATGGGATGGAATGTGGAAGAAGCAACAAGAAGAACAATTTGTTTGGACAGTGGAGTATATGGAGAGGAATAATGTGTAACATGGCTTGAAAGGTAGTAGGTAGCCAGGTTGTGAAGAGCTATTGCTATTTTTTAAAAAAAGAGTTTCTATTTGGACTAAGAGATAATAGGGAATTACTAGAGTTTATTAAAAAGGATGAGTTAGTGATATGGCCAGACCTGAACCAAGTAAAAGTTCATACTCAAATAAAATCATATGAGAGCAGTAATATGGAAGATGGATGGAAGTGGATTATTTCAATAATGTAGGCAAGATGTAACAAAAGTCTGAACTAGTGATCAGTAGAGAAAAGAGAATGTATATTCATGTGAATTGGTGAAGGTGCTAAATAAAAATGATTTAAATGGCAAAAACCTGGGAGGCTGAAGGAATGGTGCTATTACTGATAAAATAGGGAAGTTTAGAAGAATTTGAATAAATAAGTTCATAATGATAATGATAATGTTTTTTATAGTCCTTGAAGGTTTTGAAAATACTTTGAAGCTAGAGTCTTCTGCTCTGAGATTGCTTTTAGGAAGATGGCCCTCTTTGATCTCTCATTTCTCTGTCAAACTTTATCCTATAGTTCCTATCTCATTTTTACTATATCCCTTGTAATGACCATCGTTTTCCACTCTTCTTAAGTCCTGAATGGTACTGGGGAAGCTGATCATGTCACTATTACTGCTCTTTAATGGTTGGGGTCTTCACTATTCAGTTGATCTCTTTAGGAAGTTCAGGGCATGACTCAATTCCAATAGGGTGATCAAAGATCTCAATAACCCCAAATCACTTCTTAGGACCAAAAGTTTAATACTTGTCCCTCTAAACTACAAATCCTAAGATACTAGTCAGTTCTCAAATCCTTATCACAGAAGAATTATATTCAAGGCTTTGGCAAGAAATTAAAATCTGTTTCCATATGGAGTCCATGTAAGGAAAATTTATGAATTATTTCCATGTGATAATGTCTTTTTAATTTAATTTTTCTATTAATAAGTAATTATTTTCTATCAATAGAATTTTTCCCAGGTTTATATACGTGTGTACATATATGTGTATATACACATTCATTCATGTATGTATACTTATATGTGCACACATATATGTATATAAACATACATACCATACATTCTATATGCATACATACAAATATACATATATTACATGTGCATATGCATATTCCTACAGAGAGAGAGTGTGTGTGTGTGTGTGTGTGTGTGTGTATGTTAGCAAGCAAAACTAATTCCTGAACTGATCACATCCAAAAAATATATATCTCAATCTTCACTTTCGTCCATTACCTCTTTCAGGAGGTGGGACAGCATACTTCATTAATCCTCTGGAATTATGATTTGCCATTGTATGGATTAGTATCTTTAGCTAAAGACAGAATTATCTATTTTTACAATGTTATGTTATTGTATAATTTTTTTCTTGTTACTGCTCACTTCACTATATGTCAGCTCATCAATGTCTTTCTAATATTCCATTACATTCATATAACACAATTTGTTCAATCATTCCTTAAATGATGAGTACACATGTAGTTTCTAGTTCTTTATCATCACAAAAAATTCCTATTATTTTAATATAAATGGGTCCTTTTCTTCTTTTTCTTATCTCATTTGCAATCTCGTCCTATCAGTGGTAATACTGAGCCAAAGTGTATGCAGTTTTGTGACTTTGGAGGAATATTTTCAAGTTGCCTTCCAGAAGGATATAGTAATTTTAGCTTAATGAATAATGCATAAATGACTCTTTTTTTCAGCAATTCCTCTAACATTTGCCATTTTCTCTTTTTTTTCCATCTTTGTCAATATGATGAGACTTTCAAAATAGTTTTAATTTTCATTTCTACAATTAGTAGTGATGACTTTTTTTTTGTTATGTTTTCTTCATATGCAGTGTCATGGTGGTATTAGTTCACAGTTTGGCATAATCATGCATTCATTTAGAAACAGTTTTATTAGATGGGAGACAAATGAAGTGGTATTGGAGTTGTAACTATAATCCAAGATGAAGAAAATTACTACCTAAAATAAACTCTATGGCTTTGTCAAAAACTTATCATGGCATGTTTAATCAATTTTATGTACAAAAACAACAACTTGCTATATGATGCTGTAGAAAGAGATATAGGATCAATTTCTGCTGGTAGAAAAATCAATTGAAAATCGTGACAATTAAAAAAATTTGACAATTAAAATGCTGTACTACCCCTTATATAGATAAATACAAAGATAGGTAGACAGAATATTAATTGTTTACTAGTCAAATAGTTTTCTAAGCACTATAGAAACAAATACAAGTAGAGGAGACAGTTCATAACTTCAAAGAGTTCTTATTCTAAAGGGGGACACAGACTATAATGGAAAGAAGGAAAGTCCTACTATATGTAAAGCATGATGCTAAGAATTTTACAAATATTATCTCATTTGATCCTCTCAGCAACCCTGGGAGGTGGACACTATTATTATTCCCATTTTATAATTCAGAAAACTGAAGCAGGCAGAGATAAAGTGATTTGTTAGGAATACACAGTTGATAAATGTCTGAGCCTAGATTTACATTTGAAGGCTGAGTGACTTTGACACCTAGCAGCTTATGATAAGAATTGGAAAACAGAAACAGGGAAAGGATTAAAAAGGTGGTTGATAAGGAAATGGTGGAGAAAGAAAGTGAGGAATGTGTCATGAGTGAAGTAAATTGGGGACCACTCCTGAAAGAGTAGAATGTCTCCAAATCTAGGTAGGAAGAAAAAATTAAAATTAGGAATTCACCCAAGATAAAAATTATTCTCTTTTATCAGAAGGATTGATGACTTTCTTTTTTAAACAAATCTTCTAGAAGACTTTTTCTTATGGAAACCTCATTACTGTTAGAAAACATCTCCATAGTGATTTGATAAGTGAAGTATGGAGTTATTTCATAATAAGAAGGAAATTGTTATAGGAAAACTTTACACTCATTTATTGGCAGCATCTTCTTGGCATGCCATAGTAGCTTGGGTACATTGTGGCTTAGATAAGGAGTAGCTTGGGTACAGGTACATAGTGGTTTGGGTATAATCTCAGCATGAGATTAGTCAGGCAAAATCACGAAGTTAGAGATGAAATAACATATCAGGGGAATAGCTATCAGAGTAATTTGACTAGGAAAAAAAGAAGAGTATAGCAAAAGAAGTGACAAGCAGTTAGACTAGAAAGATGGATGGGAACAATATTGTGGAGGGCTTTAAATAAGTCACGCTTAGGATTTTGTATGTTAGTCTAGTAGTAATCCAATGAAGATTTTTAACTGGGGAGTGCCATGATCAGATCTGTGCTTTAGGCAACTGAAATGGAGATCAGAGAGGTTAGAAGCAGAGAAACTATAGAGATAGTCCAGGTGAGAGGTAGTGAGTGCCTAAATTAGGGCATAGACTGTGAGAAGAGGAAAAGGAAAGGGATGGATGCAAGAGATTGTGGAAGTAAAATTGTTAAGACTCAGTAGTTAATTAGGTATTCAATATTTCTACAAACTAAGAATGATAATCAATTTTAATTTTAAAAATCACATCTTTTCAGCTTGTACAAGTATGTAACAGGTTATATAAATCCAAAGTAATATTTTACATTGATGAAAAAGGAAAAAATAATAATAAAAAATAATTTGATATATAATTCTACTGATGAAGCTCCTTCAATGACTGCAACTTCAGGGTGAGGAAATGATATACTGAAATGATTTGTGAAAGGTGGAGGTGGAGTGGGGAAGAAAAGAGGGAGAGAAGGAGAAAGGAACCAAGGAGCTCACATTTTTTTGTGGAAGTGACTATACATATACCCACATTTGTTGTATAGTGTTGTTGTTGTATGTTGTATATTCAATATATGTGTACATGTATATTCAATATATAAGTACACACATATGCATATGTATGTGTGAATGTGAGGAGAATATGAATTTGTGGTATCATAGGCATTCTCTTTGGTAAGTATTATTGATCCCGCTTTAAAGCCAGAAGTAAAAAGCAAAAGTTTCGGGAGGAGGCATACATATATAGCAGTTAGGTTGCTCAGTGGATAGAATGCCAACCCTGAAGTCAGGAGAACATAAGTTCAAATCTGGCCTCAGACATTTAAGTCTTTCAAAGGCAAAATAACTTATTATTAAGAAATAGAGAGGTTGGTATGTAGAATAGATTAAGTATATTATATACAATTAAGTATATTATACACAAATACAAACTACATAGTAAATGCCATCTAAGTCTTCTCATTATTACAGACTTTTTTTTGGATAATGAGTTGAGTTTACTTATTCATTCATTAATTAAGACAGCCCAGTCCCAGCAAGAGAACTCCAAAGTTTTAGTTTAAGTCCTTCCATCATTTTCTCTGGCTTATATACTGATAATCTATAATCTCTGATATTGGGGAATGGTTAAGGTAACAGAAATCTCTTGAAAAGCAAATGTCTTGGATGGCCAAAGTGGGGAACAAAGCCAAAACAAACATTTTAACTAAAGAATGTAAAAGTTATGGACCCTGAAGGTTAATTTTATTTAGCAGAAAAATTCTAAAATAATTATTAAGTAACTAATTATGATCATGAAAAAGAAAAACTAGTGAATCATTAGGAGCCATAGTGATTTCACTAAGAACAAATCATGCCCAAACTTCATTTAAAAAATAGGATTATGATTAGGTTGATAGATCAAGGGAATGCCTAAGACTTGTCATATCAAATTCAAATAGAAATGGAGGCCAGTAATCTGCATAGAAGAAACCCTGCAGGATACATTTTGACTTAGTTTAAAAATGTAATATTATCTATATTTAATTGTCATTTTACTTTTTTTTGTTAAATATTATACAATTATATTTGAACCACAGATGCCTTAGAGAGCCTGTGATCAGCACATTTCACACCTCTGCCTTAGACCAAGGAAATCAGTGATGTCTTTCATTATATCCTTATAGCCATATAGTTAAAATATGCCTGAATTATAATATACTTAGGCAGATTTGTAGCTGACTGTACAAAAATAGTCAACTGACAAAATAGTCATTGTCAAATTCCAGGGTAATCTTTAATGCACTTTTAAAGTATTATGTCCTTGACCCAGTTTGGAAACACAAAGAAGGCATGCTTATCACATTTATGGACAGTGTATAGCTAAAAGGGATCATTAATATGGTGAAGAAGAGTATTAAGATTCAAAATGATTTTGACAAGCAGGAAGGATAAACTGAAATCAGCACCATGAAATTTAATAGGTTGTGACTGAATAGTCTGTATCTTACATAATAGAAATTATCTATATTATTATTTATAGTAAATTATTTTCTCCCCTATGATTAAATTAGATTTTGAAGAACCATCTTATTGAGTGTGTGAGAGGGTGGTGGAATAAAATTGTGATAATAATTAGTTATGACTTATGAAAAAATAACTTTAAATAGAAACCAGAGATTTTAACCTGAGCTGGGCAAGAAAGATCATTGGTTTAAATGGGCTAAAAATAGAAGATTTTTTTATTTTAAATATTTTATTGACATTGTTTTAAAAAATATTACTACAGTTTTTATACCTTCCATTCTCCTCCCAAAGAATTATATCATATAAACAAATAGTGAATTTTTCAAAAGATTAAAATAAAAAGAAAAAATGGAAAAATAAACTGATCATTACACTAAAAACCCCCCTAAAATATGTGTAATGTTTAGTATTTGTGAACCTCCAATCTCTACAAAGGAATGAGGTGCTTTTTTTCCATAGTTCTTATTTTCAGCATGCTTGTTTATTATATTTCTTCAGAATTCACTTTTAACATTTTTGTTGTTTTTTCCAATTACATTGTTATAATTATTATGTACATTGTTTTTTTTTTTTTTAGTCTGGCTACTTTGCTCTGCATCTGTTCATGTAGATATTTGTATTCATAACATTTGTCATCTTGCATAACATAACACTCCATTTCCTTCATATACCATGATATGTTTATTCATTTACCAACTGATGGACATCTATTTTTTCTAATTTTTGTTACCACAAAATATAATGCAATAAATATCTTGCTGCATATGGGGACTTTGAGATGCAAGATTTGTAAAGTTTTACATGTGAATACCTACTTGCCCTTGATGAATTTATTACCTGATCCTTAAGAACTACATCCTCATATACTACAAGAATTTGCCAATGTAATGATGAGTTACCATTGGTGACCACTGGGAGATCTTTGGATATTTTCAAGACCAGTAGGACAACAATTGGATAAAGGAACAAAAAAAAAAGGTGAATTTTCCAAATAATAAAAAGGTGGAAAAGGAAAGGGAAGAGGAAGATTAGGAGAGAAGGAGAAAAAGATGAGGAGGAAAACAACAATAATATAATTCACTGAAGGAACAAAAGATCAAGAAACAGAAGGGAAATAATGAAAAAAAAAATGGTGAGGAAATAAGGAATCAGATCTGAAACTATATACTATATACTATGAAGCAGTAATCATCAAAAACAATTTGATATTGATTAAGAAAAAGAGATTGGCATATGAAACAAATTAAATATATTACATACAAATACAATGATGTATAGACCATTCTCTCACATCATATACCAAGATAGAGATTTAAAGAGATTCATGACTTAGATGATATAATACAATATTATATATATTATATAAAAAGGTGATATAATAAAATATTAGAAGGAAGACATTATCTTTTAGATCTATGGAAGATAGAAGAATGAATAATCAAATTAGAGACAGAGAGGTATATATAAGACACAGTTTTAAGTAAATAGAATTAAATGGTTTTTTGGACAAATGAAACCATAACAGCTAAAATTAGAAGAGAAACAAAAAAAAATTCTTTGTAATAAGTTTCTCTGATAAGGGGCTCATTTCCAAGATTTATGAATCTTGAAAACATTTTAAATTTACAAGAATAAGAAACACTTCACATTTAATAAGGAAGAAGGGAGGGAGGGAGAGAGGGAGAGAGGGAGAAAAGATAAAAGGAGGAAAGAAAGAAAGAAGGATCAAATGAATGAAGGAAAGAAGGGAGAAAGAAAAATAAGAGTGGGACATAGAAACCAATATATTTCACATTTACTGTCTCCCATGACCACACAGGAATTGTAAACTACTTTATTTGGGTTGAAAAAAAATGTATAAGTACAGGATGGGGAAGACGTGACTGGACATCACCAATTCTCATTAAAAACATGCTCAATGAGAGCCAAGAGTGTGATGTGGCTACTAAATAGTTTGTTTATGCAATTAAAGTCAGTGTTAATAGAAATATAGTGTCTAGACTCTATAAAAGGACTCTATAAAAAGACTGAACAATTTTAGATTGTATTAATAAAAATATTGTATTTAGACAAAGTTCATTTCCAATACTCAATGTAGTATGGAGGCAAATCTAGGTTCTCGAATTATACAGAGACTAGGCTTGGGTCTTTTCTACAATGTTAGAAAGGCGTTAAAATCAATGCTACCAGACCCACTCTGCTGTCCGAGGATTAGCCTTTTTGGTGTTACTATTTAGACATTTCAGTCATGTCCTTCTCTTTATGACCCCACTTTTTCTAACCAGATAAACTGGATCAGTTTACCATTTCCTTCTCCAGCTCATTTTCCAAAAGAGGAAACTGAGGCAAAGAGGGTTAAGTGACTTACCCAGTGTCACATAGCTAATTAAGTATCTGAGGTCAAATGTGAACTCTGGGCTTTCTGATTTCAGGCTAGGTGCTCTATCTATTGTGCCACTTAGCAGCTTTGGAGAGTCAAGAAGATGAATTCAAATATAAACAAAGGCACTTCCTAGATATAGGACCCTGAATTGGACATTTAAGTTCAATTTGCTTCAGTTTCTTTATTTATAAAATGAGGAGTTTTTCTGACTTAGCATAGTGCTTGGCACAAAGTAGGTACTCTATAAATATTATTGGTTTTGTTGTTATCATCATTATTAGGGAAGAGCCAGAACTAGAACCATCTTTTTTTTGAGATGGAAGAGATATTCTTTATCTATCAATGTCTCTATAATAGCATTGCCACATATGGTATAAAATAACATTGGAATATAGCTAGGTCCCAATTAGTGTGAATAAATTCCTTCTGAAGTGCTCACTTATTAGAATTTACATTGCCTATTTCCAATGGGCTGGAACCAGTGACCATATTTTACATAAGTGCAACCTTGTAAAGTAGGAATTCAAATAAATGCAACTGCTTGAAGAGATTCATTACACTAATCAGAACCTAGCTTCAATATTAAAAGAACTGATGGTTTCATCAGTATGTGTATTCTCTTGTCCAGTGAAATCCCAACCCTTATGTCTTATAGAATTCCTCAGATTTTCCTTCTTATGATTGACCTGATAATTAGCCCCATCAGATAAAAGACATACAGTCTGTCATTTGCTCAAAACTCCTTTTTCTTTTTTTTTTAAACAGAAACATATCAATTTCTTTTTAATAAAAAAGAGAAACAAAAATGAGGACAGTTACGAACTAATAGAATTAGATATAGTCTGAAACAATTAGATACCACTTCCCAAAATCGGCACCTCTTTCTGGTCCTTTTTTTCTTTGCTCTCACTTGGTTCTAGTTTCTTTCTTTCTCTGTGACTATCTCTTTAGACCGACCTGGGCCAATTATCGACCCATTAAGCCTTCCTTCTTCTCACTCAAGGACTAAGAGGTTGCTGATGACCCCATGAGACAGATCCAAAAGCAGTAGAGGAAATGTCAGATTCAATCCTTCCTAATTCCAGAGTTTTTTGCTTTTAACAATTTCTGGATAGTTTTGTGAGTATGGTAGTTGTATATAAGTGTGTATATAATTACACTTGCTCAGAACTTTCAAGCTTTGGAGGATCTATGAATAAATGATAAAACAATAATGAATTGCATGCTAGACACTGGCTCTAAGCTAAGTCCTAGCAATATAAACATAAGCAAATGTTCCATTCCTTATTCTATCCCTATTCTTCATTAAGTATAACCCATTTAATAAGAATATTTTCAGCTATCTTCCTCTTCTCCTAGTAAAAGCAGTTTCCAAACTTTCAAAGAAAATTTAGGAGGATAAAGTATATAATAGCATCCGACAAGGCAATGAAAAGGATTTTGCAAAGAGGGTTCCTGGGGTCTCAGAAACTCTCCTCTAAAGTCCCAAAAACTACTTTTATAAACTCCTTGTCCAAACAGCCTATAGATAGGTCACAGATTTGTCTACCTATGGGCAAAGTTAACTCCTGCTGTCCCAGATCTTCACCACTGATTTTTTTTAATTACAAGGACCAATGTTGTGCAACTGCAGAGAATTAACTCATACCTCCCCAATTTCACCAGTGTTTTATTGGTGATAAGTAAACAAGAGTCCCTGCCCGTAAGAAGTTTCCCTTCTAACTGTGGAAGATGGCATCTTAAGGGGAGTTAGGAAAAATAATGCACAACTGGGGTTGGTTTAGAAATGGCATGGATGTAATATTGAGACCTGGTCCTGGGAAAGATAGCAAAAGCTCACCTATCAGAGCCCAGGAGTCCAGATTCACTTCTATATCACAGTGAGGCAAAAAGTGGGACTCTAGTGGAAGAGCATCTAGATTAACTTGAAATGATTCTCCAACTCTCTAATAATGAACTTAGAGAATTTTCACCTGCCATAGAGATAAATCCTAAGTTTCAGCAAGCCTAATTAATTATTCCTAAAAGATGTCCTCAGAGCATTATACACATTTATATTGGATTGGCATTAGATTTTAGGGACAATTTGTAGAATATATTATTTATCAATGTCTTTGCTGAGAAAACTTAAAATCAGGATATAAACAATTAGCAGCTGAGTGGCTCAGTGGATCAAGTAATGGGCCTAGAGTGAGGAAAACCTGAATTCAAATCTAAATTCAGATTTACTGGATATGTGACTGTGGGCTAGTCACGAAAACTGTTTTCCTTAATCTACTGAAGAAGGAAATGACTAAAAACACTTCAATATATTTGCTAAAAAAAAAAAAAAAAAAGGATAGTATGGTCCATGGTGGTACAAAGAGTCAAATATGACTGAACAATAGCAATATTTGGGCAGGTGGGTGGTATAGCTGATAGAGCATTGGGCCTAGAGTCAGGATGATTAGCTTCCTGAATTCACAGCTGACCTCAGACAATAACTGTAAGTGTAAGTTCTGTGACCCTGGGCAAGTAACTTACCCCTATTTGATTCAGCTTCCTCATCTGTAAAATGAACTAGAAAAGGAAATAACAAACCACACCATTATCTTTGTCAGGAAGACTCTAAATAAGGTCATAGAGTCAGCCATGACTGAACTTTATAATAACCATTTATGGAATTAAAGCTTTGGTTTATGCCTAGAAGTTTTATGGAATGTTCTTTTTTCATGAGGTTATATTCTTCAAGTTCAGTGTAGGAGGTATTCATATCTGAGGATTCTACTTTGTCTCAACAATGTACCTTTGGGCTTAGAATTTTTATTGCTGCATTTTGTCTGTTGCATTTTCCCTGATATTTTTATGGCAGAGAAATGCAAGGGGGAACAGAGAGAGGAACCTCCCATTTATAACTCTTTATCACTAAATTCATTATTCTTTTTTAATGAGCATGAGAGTTTGGCAATACAAAGAGCAGGGGGGCTGTACAGGGTAGCCAGGCAGAAGACAGAAAAGGGCACACACTTCTTGTTTCTTTACAGTTGTTTTTTAATGACCAATACACACATGCTGCTCATTCTTGAGCCACACAGAGCAAGGACCCTCTCAACTATCTAAAGAAGGGGTTGTTTTCTTGTTCTGCTGTTGAATACCCACTTCACCAGGGTGGGAGAAAACCTTTTAAAAAGTTTTTGCCCAAAGATGCAGGTGTGCAAATGGCTCCTGTGAACAGCAGGAATGATCTTTATGGCATTTCCTTAGGGCTGCTGTGGATCACTTTTCAGCACATAAAAACAAATGTCCATTAATGGCGCTAATGACACGCTAATAGGGGCAAAAACAACATGTTTGGGACCAGAAGCAGAGCAGGGCAACCTGGAAACAGAGCCCTGCCTGCATTTCTATAAAGTTGAGGATGATGGGGTGTTTAAGATGCCTTTCATTTCTTATCGACTGTATAATAGGCCAAGGTCCTTCTTACCAATCAGATCCCCTTTGTAGCCAGATGAGGTTATATCCTGTTACACATTTTCCGGTAAATGCCAAACAAAGAGACAGCAGAAACCAGTTTCAGGCCATTTGTGAGTCACAGCTGTTTTTAATGGCAGAAGGTTTTGAAACCATATAAGTGAACAACATTTTCCTCAGTATGACAGAGGGTTAACCTTTCTCCTCCCCAGAGCAGCATTCAAGGCTACTGTTTTGACACCAGGGCCACAAATCACAATATCAAAGGTGGGAGAAATCGGCCACCTTTAACAAATAGAACCAGGGAATCAGAGAGGCACTTGAAGCTTTCTGGTCCTGATCCTCAAGGGGGAACGTGAGGGTCAACAAGATTTAATTCTCATAACAAATCTCTGTGGGAGGTTAGCGGATTCTTTAAGAGAAGGGCTTTTCTCATGAATGAGTTCTGGCTGGAGAGCATCAGGAAAACTAAAAGTGGTCATTTTTATATGATAGAAGTGGGAATATATGTTTGGGGGTTCTGGGCAAGCTGTTTAAGCTTTGACTACCTCAGTTTCCACATCTATAAAATAGGGATAACAATTGTATCTACCTTCCAGGGTTGTAAGGATAAAATGAGGTGATAATTGTAAGTAATTTTGCACAGTGCTTGGCTCAAAGTTAGCATTATATAAATGTTAGCTGTTATTATGATATGCATAAACACATTTGTATACATAAACATACATATATTTACATACACACTATATCCTATTAAATTTTTTTTGAGATGTTATTATTCTCATTTTACACTTAAGTAACCTAGACAGTAACTGAATACTACTGAGGTTACACAACTAGTCAATTTCAGAAAAGGAATTAAAATCCAAGTTTTCTTGACTCCAAGTCCAACATGCTATGAATTTTTTGAGCATGTTTAACACTGGCTCTATGATTTTATTGGTGACAAAACTTCATTTAATGAGGCAAACAAGGGTCTTTTCTGTAATTTATCATCTTAAAGATTTGTAAAGGACATTGAAAGATCAAAAGATTTGCTCAACATTTCATAGCAAATGCGTGACAGGATGGACATGAACACAGGTTTTAGCTGGCTCCAAGGCTGATGCTCTATCACCTATACCACACTAGGAGCTTACTGCTCCTAAATTTAAATCAACATTTGAACAATAGGAGATTGACTTGTTTAGAGATACTGGATAACAGGATCATTTAACCTCTCTCTGCCTCAGTTTCTTCATCTGCCAAATGGGGATAATAATAGCATCCATCTAACAAAACTATTGTGAAGGTCAAATGAGATATGTAAACATTCTTATGTTATATAAATAAAATGTTTGGTAAGTTCCTTGTGCATCTGCATTGGTCTTGACAGATAAATTCCATTGTTTTATTCCTTATTGTTATTATTTCCCTTTGACTTTTCAGACTTAATTCTTTAATTTCATTTTATATGACATAAGCATCAAGTATGACTTAAATTTAGAGAGGTCACTACCATTCTCATCTTTTGATAATGAGCTTATGTTGCCTTCTGTTTGTTAGGAAAGATGGAATTAGGCCTCATTCAAGTCACTTTATCTCCTGACTGTGGGCACCTTCACTGGAAGTATCCCGCACCTGAAATTATCTTCCTCATCATCTCTGCTTCCTACCTTACCAATTTTCTTGATAGTCCTAGCTAAAATTCCACCATCTACAAGAAAGCTTTCTCAATTCTCCATTATTCCAGTCTAAGAAACTCTAATTTTGCCAGTGTGGAAATGTCTTTCATTTACATAAATCACAGCAACTTAAAATTTAAAAGTTATATTTTAAAGTTTATTGTGCCCCCAAAATATATTATCCTAGTACTTGCTTAGAGATGAGCCCCTTAGAATTTAATTAAATGGGTAATTGGACACAATCTTTCTGAGCTTCAGGTTCCCTACATCTTTAAAAATTTTGTTCCAGAGTGAAATAGGTGACACAAAAGATGAAGTCCCTGGACAGAAGTCATGAAAATCTGTGTTCAAATTTAGTCTCAGACACTTAGTAGCTATGTGACCCTGGGCAAATCACTTTACCTTTGCTTGTCTTAGTTTTCTCATCTGGAAACAATATAATAATAACATCTCCCTCCCTCCTGAATTGTGAAGATTAAGTGAGATAAAAATTATAAAGCATTTAGCATAGTGCCTGGCACCTAATAACTCCTAGATAAATTCTAGCTATTATTTTTACTGAGCAGCTAGATGGAATAGTAGATAGAGCGTGGATATATTCAGCTTCCTGAGTTAAAACCCATCCTCAGTCACTTACTAGCTGTGTAAAACTGGGCAAGTAATTTAACCCTATTTGCCTCACTTTCCTCATTTGTAAAATGAACTGGAGAAGGAAATGGCAAACCACTTCAGGTATCTTTACAAAAAAAAAAAAAACCCCTCAAAAATAGTCATGAAGAGTGGGGCATAACTGATAATAACTGAACAATAATAACAACAAATGTATCAGACACTGTGCTAAAGTGCTGGGAATACCAATGAAGAAAACAAAAACAACCCAAAAAAACCCTAGTTCTTGTTTTTAAGGAGCAAACAAGTTGAGAAGAAAACATGAAGATAATTATGTACAAACTAGACATAAACAGGATAACTTGTAGATAATCAATAGAGAAAAGGAACTGGAATAATGGAGAATTGAGAAAGCTTTCTTGTAGATGGTGGAATTTTAGCTAGGACTATCAAGAAAACTGGTAAGGTAGGAAGCAGAGATGATGAGGAAGATAATTTCAGGTGCGGGATACTTCCAGTGAAGGTGCCCACAGTCAGGAGATAAAGTGACTTGAATGAGGCCTAATTCCATCTTTCCTAACAAACAGAAGGCAACATAAGCTCATTATCAAAAGATGAGAATGGTAGTGACCTCTCTAAATTTAAGTCATACTTGATGCTTATGTCATATAAAATGAAATTAATTAAGTCTGAAGAGTCAAAGGGAAATAATAACAATAAGGAATAAAAAAATGGAATTTATCTGTCAAGACCAATGCAGATGCACAAGGAACTTACCAAACATTTTAGATTTTAAAAAGGAATGTACAGAAATGGAAGCAAGCCCAGGTAAAAGAAAATGAAAAATCAGAACTTGCCTATTCTTGTAAAAAGACTATGAGGAACGCTAAAGCCCAGAATAAAAAAATGCTGATGAGAGAAGCTGAAGACAACAAAAAAAAGGTCTTTTTTTTCCTTCCTATATTTATATAAAAAGAAAGATTTTAAAAGATAGGGACTATGTTATATAACTGACAATAGAAAGAAGGCAGATCTGCTCAATTTATATTTTAAGTGTATGATAACAAAGAATACTAATGGGGACCTGAGGCCCAAAATGTTGAGAGAGTAGAATGTAATGTTCTTCTCTAGAATGTAATGTTCTCTGGGTACAGGTTTCTTGGGGAGCTTCTGGGAGCCGCCTTAATTTCAGTTCAGTTCAATAATCACCCCAAAAGCAGCCAGGAGTTAAAGTCCAAAACCTTTATTGTTTCCTTTTAAGTTTTGTCTCATTCCTTGGGCCCATTTAGATTTCTTAGAGGCCTATTTCTTTCCTTGGTTCCTGCCACTAGTCCTTTGCTTCTGCCAGCTTCAGCCTCTAGTCAACACAAAGGTGGAAGTTGGAATGAATCTGACTCCACCTCCGAGAGTGGGCTTGTGCATCTGGCCCTGAGAGCTTCTTGCTTATATGCTGTACACTGAGTATACTGAGTATTACATCACTAGGAAACTATCATTTGTTGTAGGATTAAGTCAATGCTAAATTAGATTAAACCATTGTCTCCTCAATTCCACTCAGTACCTTGTTTCAAGTTCTGGCCCATAACATCTCCTTGTAGGATCAGATCAATCATACTGAACCATGCCAAATTAGATAACTATTGTCTCTATCAATTCACTGTCTTAGTACCTTGTAAGAATCATAACAGCAGAATAAGTAGTACCTACTATGTGCTAGGCACTATGTTAAGTACTTTACAAATATTATGTCTTTTGATTCTTGAGTAGTTCTTACTATTTTTCATTTTCCACTTGAGGAAACAAAGAAATGGAGATTAAATTATTTGCCCATGGTCACTTGACATTCTATACACTGAGACACTTTGCTACCTACTATGCCACTTGAAACAGAAAGATACATGCAAAATGAAGTAAGGAGCTTGAAAATAATCTATTATTTTTTGTGAAAAAAAGAAAGGCAGTGACAGCAATCATTAACTCAGACAAAGTAAAAGCAAAAATAGACCTGATTAAAAGAAATAATAAAAAAGTACATTTTGATAGACAATGAATTAATATCAATACTGAACACATATACACAAAACGGCAAAGTGTAAATTCTTGAAGAAAAAGCTAAATGGAGCTAAAAAGCTAATAGGAGAAAATCGACAGCAAAACTATACTTATAGAGGAACCTCAATTTATATCACTCAGTTAAATGAATTATAGGAAGAAATAGGAAGCAAAATTATACTTATAGAGGAACCTCAATTTATATCACAAAACAATAAGGAAATAAATAGAATTTTAGAAAAGTTAGATATGGTAGACATTTGGAGAATATTGAATGGGTATAGAGAAGGGTATACCTTTTTTCAGCTATACATGGCACGCATCTTCACACACAAAAATGACCATTTATTAGAGCATAGAAATCTCACAACCAAATGAAGAAAAACAGAAATGTTAAATATACCCTTTTCATACCTTACTGCAATAAAATTACATTTGATAAAACTTTTGTTTTCCCAAGGCAATCCCAATAAACTTTGAATAGAAAACTCCATCTACATAAAAACAAACAACAAAAAAAAAAAAAACAAAAACAAAAACAAAAAACAACAACAACAAAAAAAAAAACTACAGAGATTGAATGTAAATCAACAAATGCTATGTTTACTTCTTTTTTCTGTTTTTTTCTCTCCCGTGGATTTTCCCTTTTGTTCTGATTTCTCTCTCCCAACATTATTCATAAAGAAATGTGTATTAAAAGATAAAATTACAAATTAAAATGAAAAACACCCAAAAAATTAAGTATACATTAAAATTAATCAGAAGTTAGAAAATCTAGTTCTAAAGCATAAATGAATGAAAAAATAATGAAGAGAACTGAGACTTTGTGTTGTGAGAATAGGTTGAGGGGACTGGTCATAGTTAGTCTGAAGAAAGGACTAAGAAGAGACTTAATTTTAGAGAAGGGGTTAGAAAAGTTAGAAATGTTTTGTTTGGCCTCAGGTCAAAACCAGAAAGAAAAGGTGAAAGTTCCAAAGAAATCAGGTTAGGATTGATATCAGGAAAAATCTCTTATTAGGGATGTCTTAAATGTTATGGATTATTTAGAAAAAGTAAATGAAAGATACAAGAATAGATTCCCTAAAAAACTGATGGCTTCCCCCTCTGGAAAGCCTCCAAGGAGAGGTTTAATGACCATTTGCATGGATTGGACTAGATAACTACTAAGATCATTTCTACCTAAAAATCTGTGATTTTGTGATAAAATAAAAAATGTAGATTAAATGGAATTCAAAGATTTTTCATGAATAAAATTAATACAAGTAGGATAAGAAGTGAAATAGTCAATAGGGGAAAATGTTTCTATAACATATCTATGATAAGAGTCTGGTACCCAAATTATACGCAATACATAAAATCAAAACCTACTGCATAATTGGTCAAAAGATATGAATAAACAATTTTCAGAATTAGAATGGAAAACTATTAAAACCACATGAAAGAATATTCTAAATTGATAATATGAAAATGTAAATTAAAATGATTTAAGTTTTACTTCACATTCATCAAATTGGGATTTTATTGTGAAAAGATGAGAAAACTCAGGCATTTTTGGTGGATCTATGAATTGTTCAAACCATTCTTTGAAGTAACATAGAATAATGTTATTAGTAAAAAGTCATACTTTTTGATTCAAAGATTCTACCTACCACTAGGCATATTCCTTAAGAAAATCAATGACAAAAGAGAAGCCCTTGTATGAAAAAAAAACAAACAAACAAACATTTATTGCAGTATTTTTAGTAGCAACAAACTAAAACATAATAGAATCCAACAACTGGATTAAGCAAATTGCGATCCATAAATGTAATAGAATACTCTTTTGCTATAAGAAACGATGAATGTGATGGATACAGAGAAGCATGGGAAGACCTATAAACTGACCAAAGTAAAATAAACAGAACCAGGAAGACAACACACATAATGACTACAACAATGATAAAGATTAGGGGAAAAAAGCTGAATGTTGCAAGATTATAGTTAATAACGTAACTGAAGAAGATGTATGAAAAGGCACTTCTGCCTTGCTTCTGTGAAGAAGTGGGTATGGATATGGAACATGGCATACAATGCCAGACTCTTTTTCAATATATTGATTATTTCTGGTGAAATTTATGTTCTTTTTTGTTTGTTTGTTTACTTTTGTTTTTACAAGGGATGACAAAGTATGTGAGTACAAGGTATACTGGGAAGTGTAATTAATGTAGAATTAAAGGAAATGAATAAAATTTTATTTTAAATAAAACTGCTTAATTTGAGTTCCCTTCTATTCTCTCTTTTTTCTTATTAATTTTTACTTTCTTTTGAGCACTAATAATTTTTATTGATATTCTTTGAAGATAGGGAGAGTCTGAAAAATTATCCACTAATCTAAAGTTCTTTCTCTCTCCTAACAAAAAGGCATACCCCCAGCCAAACAAATATGCATATCATTAGGCCTGAGAGTATATATCTCATTCTGCACCTATAGTTTATGATCATGAAACACAAATTAATTGGGAAAGAACAAAATAATTGAGTTTATTGACATACAACTAACCTTGTAACTAATATATTTTAAAGACCTTTGAAGAACTAATATTTGCTCTTTATTGCAGTTTGATTTTATAGAATTTGATATTGAGTTCACAAAATTTTGACACAAACCCTCTAATTCTTGATATGAAACCACACTTTTATCCCATTTAATATTGAGTGCTTTTAATGAATAGCCTATTTTCTAAAATACCCTTTATTATAGCCCAAATGTTTTCAATGAGTTTTAAATCAGAAGAATTCTTTTGATAACAGTTTTGGAATAATTTTGTATTCAAAGTAAGTTTCCTCAGTAAAAATTACCCTTTTACAATATTTAGTTTTGTATTTTAGCCTTTTTATTGTCTTACCCATAAGAGACTTTTTTATCATAGCAAAAGTTAATGACTTTAAAAAAAAACTGATCTAACCTTTCTTCTAATTTTAAGAAATCTACTTTTCACTGCAGAGGAATCAATGACAATTTTTTCATCTATCAATTCTCTCTGAAGTTCTTTGTTTTATTAGGATTAATTAAACTGTTTTTTCAGCAATGTTTTCCAGTTTTCAGAGTAATTTGTTCATTTGTTTTCAACTGCATTTCATTGAAACATTTGACTTCCCTATTCTAAGAACTATTAAAATATCTTTAATAGTCATGGAAGTATGCTCTTTGAAGATCTCTAACTTTTGCCCATTTTCTTGGATATTATCCATATTTAAAGTTAAAAACACAATAAAAGAGAATTGACAACTGAAAAACTCATCTCAATCTGATTTCATGTGATAAAGACTATATTGTTCTGAATCAGCTTCATGTCAATAAAAGCATACATACAAAACCATTGCTGCTGCACAATGAAACCATATTCATTATTGTTTGTCCCAGATAATTTGCTCAAAACTGGGGCTCTTTGTCAAGAGGTAAGAAATATATTTCATCATTAAGTTTTTAAATTGCTTTTATTTCCTGCTTTGATCAGCATTCTAAAGTCTTTCAGTTGTTTTCTTTCATGTTATTATTGATGTCATACAAGTTTTTTCTCAGTTAGTTCCTGCCTTTAAGGCTTCCTATGTTTCTCTGATTCCTCAAATCTATTACTTTTTTAATCTGTTATTTCTTATGGCATAATAATATTATGTTATATTCATGTATGACAATTCAGCCAATTGGTAATTATCTATTTTCTTTTTACTTATTTTGTGCTACACACAAATACTCATATATGCCAAAAACTATATAGAAGCATTCTTTAACAAAAAATAAATTGGAAATAAAGTTTATTATCATGCCTGACAAATCATGTGGCTTAGAATGAAAAAGATAATTATTGTAAAGTAAGAAATTAAAGGAGGAATTCCAAGAAAAAAAATGGGAAGATTTATATAAACTTATGTAGTGAGATAATTGGAACTAGGAGAATGATATATATATATATATATATATATATATATATATATATATATATATGTATATATATATATATATATATATATATATATAGTAACTATAATGAAGTAAATTAAATGATCACTAAAAGGAACTCTGAGTAACTGGAAAATCAAGGGAGTTCTCAGAGAACAAAATGTGTCACCCTCTTCATGACAGAGGAGAAAAGAATTATTAGGAAGGAATGTTCTCTGTATTGTAAAATTGCATCACTATATCTACCTATAATCCTGTATATCTCTTTATATATCATGATATTTAATTTCTTAATTATTTTCCTTTGCCATGAAGCAGGGTAACAAAATTAATAGAGAGAGTCAATCTCTGTCCTTGCTCCTGTTCTGGAATAATGATTATATAAAAGCAAAAATCATTAATAATTTTTTTAAAAGAGCACTAGACTGGGAATGAGAAGACTGGGCTTGTAGTCCTGACTTGACCTTTAGTAGAATGTGAACTGCTTGCAAATGAGGATTGTTGTATTGTTTTTTTTTTTCCTTTATTTCCCCTATATCCTTATATTTAGTGCAGTGCCTATCACATAGTAGATATTTAATAATATATGTTAATTGAATTATTGATTTCTGACCAAGTCAGCTCTTGATCAAGTTATTATGCTTCTTGTTAATGAGAGAGTTAAATTAGATGTTTTTAAAGATCTAGCTGCAACATTATATTAGTCTAGAAACATCATTCCAACCCCAAATGCTCTTGAAGTAACTCCAGGACAGAGATTATTAGCTTTTTTTCCCCTCAAATGAGGAAATTGAGGCAAAGGTCAAACAAGTAGAACATGTTTGGGAAACAGCAAGGTTCATTTAAAGTCTGGCTGTGGTCATCCATCTCTTCAACATGTTTCTGAACCACATGACTGCCATGAGCTAATTTTTTCCTGATGGTGTTTTGGTGACATAGACTTTAGAATGATGGGAAAAGCATCTGTTGGACTCATCATACTTAGGCTATAAATATAAGTATAGGAAATCTAGTGATTGTTTTATTTGGTCCAAGCATTTCCACATTTCAAACTTAATTTATTTATAATAACAATAACAATGGTTTACATTTATAGAGATCTTTATGGGTAAAAAAACAACAACATACTTTTATACATTATCTCAGTTGATCCTGTGACAGTAACCCGGTGAGATATATATTACAAGTGTTATTATTTCCATATCACATTTGAGGAAACTGAGGCTCAAATGAAGTTCAATGGTTAGCGATTTTTCCTATAGCTCACAGTACAAGCTAAAATTTATTCTTTTTTTACTTGAAAAATAAGGAGATTAGCTTTGGATGTTCCACATTTCTTTGAGTAGCTGAAAACTCTTTGTATCATTACAAGGGATGTGCCAAAGCTGAAGATTTCACCAATTTGCTGCCTTGGGCTATAATAACTTATTAACTTCTTAAGAAACTGTTCTGGGAAATTGATTCCTAAAATGTCAAATCAAAATTAAATAGATCAAACTGAAGTGAGCCAAGGCTTAGAGTTGACAGCAAAAATGTGCAAATAAATGGAAAATCTCTACTAATGCTAGGACTATGGCAAATTAAAGTTTTCAAAATGCTTACAGCTGAATTTGTTCATTGAGATTGAAAAAATAAAGTCCATAGCTGTCAGGTGATGACTCAGTGTAAGGCAGCAGGACGAGAAAATACCTGTAGCAAAATGGTATGTTATGTATGGAACTAAAACATAGTCTTCCATCCTCAGCTTTACAGAAATAAAAGAATAATTGCAAAGGTTGAAGCATTGTGACTGCCATAATTAACTTGTATCTACTGAGATCATTTTGCCATAGGAGTTCAAATTAAATTAATGTATTAGTCCTCACCAGAAGCTTCCAGGAGGTAAAGATCTTGTTTTGCAGTATGAATAATATCATGACTCATAGGTAGCTTGACTTCTCACCACCTCACTTTCCCTTTCTGTAAAATGGGTCACATAATGATCAACCTCACAAAGCTGGAAAGAAGACTAACCATTAAATTATTGCATTAAATTAATGCTCAAAGGCACACCTCACAGCATTGTTATAAGGATCAAATGAGACCGGGTTTGTAAAGCGCTTCATAAACCTTAAAGTAGTCTTATGCTAATTATTATTGTTAATAATAAAATTATTGTTATTATTACTACTACTTTATTATGGTTGAATGATAAAGAAAGACCAAATGATTGAGGGTTGGTTGAGTTCACTTAAGAAGTTAAAAGTGAAAGAGAGAAGCCAGAGAATAGCATGGCTGTGATCCTGTCAAATCCCTGAGTAGCTCTTGATTCTATTAAAAAAAATCTCCCCAACACCAGAAGACAGAAAAGTAAAGGAAAATAAGCATCTGTCTGTTTTCTTTTCATAGCAGAGGAGGAGACTTCTTCCTCCAAGACTTCCTTATCTCTTGTGGGAGCTAGTTGTTCATCCTTTCTCCATTTTCTAACTGTACTTCATAGTTTTTCATATTTTATCCTCAGGTGCATTAGGAGGAAAAGGCAACTCTTTTAAGGGATGAGAAAACAGAAAAACAGATTAAATGAGGTGACTTGTCAGAAGTAAAACAATTTATTGGTGGGAGATCCGAACCTATTATGTCCAATTGTCTTTCTGTTCTGTCACACTGAATCATATCATTTGGAGCAAAAAGGGAGATCTTAGCTCATCTACAACTCACTTATTTTATAAATAATGACTTATTAAACACATTAAACATTTTTTCAATAATAGTTTCTTATTCCAAATACATGCAAAGGTAGTTTTCAACAGTCACTTTTGCAAAACCTTGTGTTCCAAAATTTTCTCCCTCCCTGCCCTGATCCTTTCTTAATCCAATATAGCTTAAACATATTAAGCACTTATCTTATACCAGGCATGGTGCTAAGAAATGAGGATACAAATCAAGACAAAAATAAAATTTTCGTCCTTATAGAGTTTACATTCTAAGAAAGAGACTTAGAAACGTTAAATGCCCTCCTACAAATTTACTGAGTGTCAGTTCTCCTGGTGCCCAGTTCAATATTCCTTTCATTGCTTTATGTTACACACTCCCTGCTGGGAGTTTGAGGCTCTGTTGTGCTGGGAACAGAAGTGATTGCAGATGAGGGCATATTTTAGAATAAGATAGTGGCTTGAACAAGAATGAAGTGATGGCTACAAAGTCAATCATGGTTTTAATACAGATATTATGCTTAGCATTGTGTGATAATCTACTGTGATGGACTTGTTTTTTTTTTTTTTTTTTTTTTTTAAACAGTGGTATTCAAAGCAATCCAATAGACTCGTGATGGAAAGTGCCATCCACTTCCAGAGAGAGAAGTATGGAGACTGAATGAGTTCAATTTTCACCTTTATTTTTGTTTGTTTACTAGGTTTTTTTCTTTCATTTTTTGACCTGATTTTTCTTGTGCATATGGAAATGTTTAGAAGTATTAACATGTGTTTAACCTATAGTGGGTTGCTTGCTCTCTATGGGAAGGGATAGAGGGGAGAAAGGGAGGAAAATTTGCACACAAGATTTTGCAAAGATAAATGTTGAAAACTATCTGCATGTATTTGAAAAAACAAAAAGCTATTTTAAAAATAAATTTTATTTTTATTTTATTTATTTTGTTTTTAAAAAGTGTGGTTGGCAAAGAGAATCTGGAAAATATGGAGCAGCAGAGTCTATAGTATTGGGCATTGATTGAATCTCCTTCCTTTGCTTCATTATTGTAGTTTGCATATTAATCAATCAACATTTATTAAGCACCTTATATGTGCCAGGCACTGTGCTACGCATACATGTATGTGTCTGTGAATAGGGTGTGTTTGTGGCTGTTTTTCTTGGTCCAATTTTATAGTTTATTTTGCATCCCATAATGGGAATCAATAAAGAAGCAGTAAACAACTCAATCCAATCCAGCTCTGCGAATCCATATAGAAGTCTAACCACCAAGCTTGCTTCCAGTTCTCATCTCTAGTGAATGGTAATTTAGTAATCTGTAACATGGACAATGTGTCATTCCCTCAAGATGGATGAAAGGGTTAGGACACTAGGCCATTCTTTTTATAAGATGAGGGTATAGCTTGTCTTCACATTATAAAAACTTAAGTTTTGTAAATGGCCAAAAAAAAAAAGAAAAATACGCTTAAGCTGTTTGAATTGAATCATTAAGACTTCAGAAGATGAACTGCAGAGTGCCAATTAAAAAGAATAATTACTTGCAGAGCATCTTTGTTTTTAATTTAATCAATTTGTCTGGATTCTCCAAATAGAAAAAAGTTAGAAATACATATTTATAAATGCAAAAGCTTCTCATTTCTATTTCTTTTCCCCAATAAAATCTATAAAAGTTTAAAAATGGCTTAAAGTATCTAATTTGTTTTATTATTTTTAATAAAAGCATCTGGTTCTTTACATTGTGACAAAAAATTTCTGACTAAATGAAAAAATCTTTAAAGAAAATTAACATTTCCATTTGGATAGACTTTTCCCCCACCCTTTGAAATTCTCATTTTTAAAAAAGTTATTTTATTCTGGCCTCAATTGAAAATTTTAAGGATATCTATCAACTGTGGAATGGTTGAACAAGTTGTAGTATATGATTGTGATAGAATACTCTTCTGCGAAAAGAAATGATGAGCTCAATGATCTCAGACAAACATGGATAGACTTGTACAAAATAATGGACAGACTTTTAATTGCAATGTTGCTGCTATCTGCAGTTTATCTGTGCTGAATGGAAGGAAATAATTAATTATTAAACATTTTGTATTAGGCAAGGTGCTAAAGGCTGGGTTAACAAATTCAAGCAAAATGTGTGTGTGTGTGTGTGTGTGTGTGTGTGTGTGTGTGTGTGTGTGTCTGTATGTGTGTGGTTCCTGCCCTCAAGAAGCTTATATTCTAAAAGGGCAAAAGAGCATACACCAGGGAGCTGAAAAGCTGGAAAGATGCAGAGGGATGATAGGACCAAATGTCCGAGCATAGTTTGGAAGTTTAGAGGCCAGAAAGAGACTGGGAGGTGAATGAGAGGTGCAGGAAGTCTAAATAGAAACTACCAAAACTTTTCTTAGACTTTTACTCATGCTTGCCTTGTTCAGAGATTGCATCCTGGTTTATATTTGCTTCCATTTGTCATGTGGAGCTCTTTTGTGGATGACTCAAATGGGAAGAAAACACCACAGCATTATCAAACACATCTAGCTTCCATAATGACTAAGAAACCTCAACAACTCTAAAGGCAGAGCAACCGTGCCTGAATTCCCGGTCTCAGCTATGCTCCAGGTGGGTGGATGACTCTCTCTGAGACATATCCATGTGTCTGTGGCATAAATTTGTGCCAATCTCTCTCGCCAGCTCAGCAGTAGATGTCAAATTAAAAAGGATCATTTGCTATTTGAACTTTATGAAAAAAATTCAATCATTGTAGATGAGGAAACTGAGGGATATATATTGATGATGGAATGGTATGGGAAAAATGAGAAATAACAGCTTGTTTAATTCTAAAAGGGGTTTTCTTAGGAAAAAAAAAGATTTTCCGATTAGATGGGAAATGACATTTTCAAAGTCTTTCCAATACTTATATAGTTTTCCCATGGGGTTCCAAAATACAATGAAAAGATTATTTTGTCATTTCCTCCCTCCCTCTTTGGAGACAAAGTGAGGGCGAAAAAAGTGCTGGAATTGGTGTCATAAGGTCTAGGTTTAATCCTGTCTTCCATTATTTATTTGCTCTGAAATATTGGACAATTAAATTCTGGTCCTCAGTTTATCTGTAAAATGAGGACTCATGATAAATCTCTAAGGTTTTTATATCTCTTTAGCACTGTGAGTATATAAATCTCAGTTCTCAGAACTTCAGCTTTTTCATCCATAAAATAGTTATAGTAATATTTGCCCTACTCCCCCCCACACCTACATTTTGTGATCTATCCCATTAGATTCTTTATACTTGATATCGTATCTTCTGGAAATTCTGGAAATTCTATATGTCTGGAATGCATTCCCTCCTTTATTTCAGCTTCATAGAGTCTTTCTTTTCCTTTAAGACCCAGTTCCAGAACCATCTTTTGCATTTACCTATTTACTAGTGCTTTCCCACTCAAATTTATCTTATATTTAATTATTTTTATGTATTTCTCAACATTTCTATTTGTATTTAATGTGCAAGTAGAAATTTGTTTAATTCTTTGTACTTATATCCCCTGTTCCTAGAACTGAACTTGGCAAAAAGTAGGTGTTTTACAAATATTTGTTGATTGATTAATGAATGAATCATTTTTGTAAATCAAAATGTACTAAAAAAAAATAACCAGTCACTCAACAAATGTTTATGGTGAATCTCCTATGTGTAAATCATCCAATAGAATGGCAACTCCTTTCACATAATATAAACTCTTGGGGGCAAAGATTTTTTTTTGTACATTTGGCATCTATTATCATGACAAATACATGTGTGCATGCACATACATGAGCTTGTACTTTAAGGGAAAAACTGACATTTACCAGAGGATTTGTACATAATAGTTGATTCCTGATGCCACCTGGAGGATTAAAATAAGAACCTGAAACAGAAGCTCTTTTTAAAAAAAAATACTCTAGCCTGTCTCCTTCTGCTCTGCCCATTGCTGTTATGGGCTAGAGGGAGAACTAAGAGACCTTTATCCCTCTAGTTAGCTTATAATTCTAGTACTTCTAGTAAGTAATTGGGTATAAGGGGAGCGCCCCTTTTTTCACCCTAGAAGAAATGTCAAAATCCTGACTGCTCAAGTCTCTTTCTTCCTTCAAACATATAGGATATCTTTTTTCTTTCTTTCCTTATTTCCCTCCCATTTCTTTTGCTCCTTTTTCTTCCCCTCCCTTTCTTTCTCCATTCTTCTCTCCCCTCCTCTCCCTTCCCTTTATTTCTCCTCTTCTCTCCTTTCCTCTCCTCTCCTTTCCTTTTTTTTTGACTTTCTAAATTAATTTGTTCTTTTGTTCATTCCTTCCTTCCTACCTTTCTTTCCTTTCTTCCCTCCTGCCTGCCTGCCTGCTTATCTTCCTATCTTTTATTATCTATAAAGAAATCTGCATCTGATCCACCCATCATTCCTTCCTCTCCTCACTTCTAATTCTGACTTTCGGACTGCAGCACAATTTTTCAGCTGCCTATTCACTCTGAAAATTTCTTCAGCACTTGTGTCTTCTTTTCCTGGAACATCTCTATAATGCAGAGGCCCACTTTTCCCATTAGTGACTTCCTCTTGGAGCTTCCACTTTGAAGAAAGGCCCAGGCCAGTCATCCTTTGCTTCTCTCTGAGCTCTGCTTCTAACTCTCCAAACTTTGCCAGCATGACCCTATTCACGATCTTTCTCGCCAGCTTTTTATGTGATGTTTCTAAACTTCCTAAAGTCAAGGACTATTTTTTGTTTGTATTTGTATTCTGGACACTTAGCACAATTCTTGGCATGTAGTAAGAACTTAATAAATTCTTTTTGAGTTTTGAATTTCTCATTGTGAGAAAATCCAGGTATGGAAACTCCCTCTTATACAGAGCCTTGTTTGTTAATACTAGTAATCTCCTGTCAGATTTGCTAAGATGACGGAAAAAAATAATGATGAATGTTGGAGAGGCTGTGGGAAAACTGGGATGCTGATGTATTGTTGGAGTTGTGAACGAATTCAACCATTCTAGAGAGCAATTTGGAACTATGCCAAAGGGTTATCAAACCGTGCATACCCTTTGACCCAGCAGTGTTTTCACTGGGCTTATATCGCAAAGAGATCTTTAAAAAGGTAAAGGGACCCACATGTGCAAAAATGTTTGTGGCAGCCCTTTTTATAGTGGCAAGAAACTGGAAACAGAGTGGATGCCCATCAGTCGGAGAATGGCTGAATAAGTTATGATATATGATTGTTATGGAATATTATTGTTCTATAAGAAATGATCAGCAAGATGATTTCAGAGAGGCCTGGAGAGACTTACACGAACTGATGCTAAGTGAAATGAGCAGGACCAGGAGATCATTGTACACGACAACAAAAAGATTATACCACAATCAATTCTGATGGACATGGCTCTCCCACAATGAGATGATTCAAACCAGTTCCAATTGTTCAGTGATGAAGAGAGCCATCTACAGAGGACTGTGGGAACTGAGCATGATTCACAACAACATTTTCACTCTTTTTGTTGTTGTTTATTTGCATTTTATTTTGCTTCTCTTTCTTTTTCTTGTGCGGCACAATAATTTTATAAATATGGATATGTATATTGGATTTAATATGTTTACCATGTTTAACATACATTGGACTACTTGCCATCTGAGGGAAGGTGTGGGGGAAATTGGAACATAGAATTTTGCAAGGACTAATGTTGAATAATTGTCCATGCATTTGTTTTGAAAAATAAAAAGCTTTAATTAAAACAATGAGTAAGCAAATATGTATAAATAAGACATATGCAATATAAATAGGAAATCATTGGCATAGGACTGAAAGAAAAGAAAGGAATGAAGGTAGAAAGGAAGGAATGAATATGAAGAAGTGAAAGGAAAAAGGAAAGAAAAAGAGAAAAGAGGAGAGGAGAGGAAAGGAGAAGAAAAGAAAGGGAGAGGTAAGGAGAGGGGAGGCAAAGAGAGGGAAAGGGAAAGGTAAGGAGAAGAGGAGAGAAGAGGGAAAGGGAAAGGAAAAGGGAAAAGGAAAAGGAAAAAAAAAGAGAAAAGTAAATGAAAGAGAAGGGAAGGAGGGAGTTCTCTCCATTATGGGACATAATCAGAAAAAAATGTTGGGAATCTAGAGATAGAATATCTTATTTATGGAACAACAAGGAGGCCAGTTTCATTGGATAGAGGTGTACATGGGGGAATAAGGTCTTAGAATACTGGAAAGGTAAGAGAAGGCAAAGTTATGAAGCTCTTTGAGTGCTTTATGGAGAATTTTAGGTCTGATCCTGAAGGTGATAGAGAGTGACTGGAATTTACTGGATATGAATTGACCTGGTCAGTCTTACATTTTGGGAAAATAATTTTGGTAGATGAATGGAGGATAGATTGGAGTAAGGAGAGATTTGAGGCAGCAGACCCACAAGAAGGCCAATGCAGTAGTCCAGGTGTGACATGATAAGGGCTTGCACCAGTGTAGAAGTAATGTCAGGTAAGAAAGGAGTATAATTGAGGGTTGCTGCAGAAGTGAGCTCAGCAGGCCTTGACAACAGATTGGATATAGAAGGTGAGAGAAATTAAAGAATCAAGAATATAAGTTAGGTTGGGAACCTGGAGGACCAATATTTTCCAGAAATATCATGAGAACAAGAGTTTCTGACTCCTGGCCAGAATTCCAGTGCATCACACGGTTTTTCTTACACTTGATAGATATTCATAAATGCCTACTGTATGGAGTTAAATCTCTAAGTCATTTTTTCTTTTCATAAATCTAGATTTTTAATTTCAAGTTATCTTAAAGTGGATTATATCTAGTGAAGGTTGAATTTAAAATACATCATTCTTTTAACTATATTTTATTTGAAGGGATAAATTTATTTATTTGATTATTTTTGTAGCTAGTCTACTGATAACATTGTTCAACTGATGAGTTGTTATCACAAATTCCTTTTCATAAGTCTTTTTATTCTAGTTTATGCTTTAAGAAACACACAGGAGGCAAAAATTGTAATCCTCCTTTGCAGACTCATTTTTTTCATATGCTTTCACAGAAATGAAAGTTATCAAAAGTCTTCTTAGATGAGCAAAATTTTGAAATGGATTTATAAAGTCCTTATAAGCACTAGATCAGAACCCATAACTTCATCTTAAATAGCCCTACCAATCTTTAAATATTGCTCTTTTCAATTTCTCTTCTAAGTAACAGATTGGGGGGTGGGGAAGCATCTTCTTGCATTGTCTTGATCTCTTCATATTTAATTCTCAAGTCCTTGTGATGTGGCTTTTGAGCTCACTACTAGATTGGAACTCTTTTCTTCATGATTACCAATTCTCTCTGTCTCTCTTTATGTGTCTCTATTTATCCGTCTCTCTTGGTCTTTCTTAATTTAGCAGTTGATTTCCACCCAATTATATGTAAAACAATTTTCAACATTTGCTTTTAGAAATGAGTTCCAAATTCTTTCCCTCCTTTCCCATCCTCTCAATGAGAAGCAAGCAATTTGGTATAGGTTAAACGTGTGTAGTTATGCAAAACACATTTCTACATTAGTCATGCTGCAAAAGAAAACATAGAAAAAATTTAAAACTCAAGAGATATGAAGTTAAAAAACATTTGATTACATCTGTATTCAGACTCCATCAGTTCTGTCTCTGGGTAGAATTTTTCATCATTAGTCCTTTAGAATTGTTTTGGATCATTATATTGGTGTCATTCATAGTTGATCATCTTACAATACTGCTGTTACCATATACATTTTCCTCTTGATTCTTTTCATTTATTTCATTCTTCATCAGTTCATTTAAGTCTAGGTTATTCTGGGGGTATTTGGCTCATCATTTGCTATAGCCACCAATATTCCATTACAACCATATTCTACAACTTGTTTAGCCATTGTCCAGTTGATAAGTATTCTCTCTAATTTTCAATTCTTTGCTATCAGAAAAGAGCTATTATAAATATTTTTGTACATACAGATGCTTTTCCTTTTTTAAAAAAATTATTTTGGGGTTCAGGAACCTAATAGTGGTATTGTTAGGTCAAAGAGTATATATATTTTGTGGGCCTTTGGATAGAGATCCCAGTTACTCTAAATTCCAGTTTCTTAAACTTTTGATTGTGACTCCATATGGATTCTCATAATTGAATGTGGGATTTGTGAAATTATAATTTATTATCAGTAAATGCTTGATTTGTGTCACAATTTTATATACTTATATACCTAATGTCAGGGAAGAATTAGTTGGACTTCACCTGATGGGGACTCAATTTTTTCCATTGGTGATTTTATATATATATATATATATATATATATATATATATATATATATATATATATATATATATATATATATATATATATATATATATATATATATATATATATATATATATCATCTCCCATGGGGGAACTCTGTCTTCCCAGAAATCAGCTGGAGTCAGGATAATCAAAAGTCTTTATTCTTGGTCTTTTGTGGTCCAGGTCAGAGGATTAGATCTAGCAATCTCCACACCTCCTTCCTCTCTCTCCACCTCCAGGAGAATGCCTCAATTTCCTCCTCCTACTCTACCCAGACAAGTCACTTCCCCTTCTTTGTCCACACCCACCAATCAAGCCAGCACAGAATAGTTGGGGAGGGTCATCCTTCAAACATGCTAATAAAGAATTGTCCAATTGGCAATTAGTCAATTAGTCTCATGTGCTCCATTATCCAAGTGCATTTGCTCAGTTCTAGCCATATATACATACTTAACCTGGGACCCATGGACTGACAGGAGATCTTTGAACTTGCATGTGAAACAAATTAGATCTTTATTTTTAATAATCTCTAGCTTAAATGAACATTTCCTTTGTTTAATATTGTTAGAAGAATAATAAATAATTACAATAAATAATTATTAATTACCAAAGGCCTGAACTAACTAACTTTTTAAACTGTTAGTTCATTAAATTTGGGATAGATAGACAGGTAAGTCATTTATTAGGTGATTACGAGGTATCCAGTACTACATGTTAATCACTTGGGAGTACAAATACAAAAATAAGTTTCAACAGACTGCCAAAGGAAGTCATGACTCCAAAAAGGTCTCTTATAGAGACCCTAAGCTTCTCAGTTTCCTTATCTAAAAACTAGGGATAAAAGGAGATAGGAAAGGGGAAGGTGCTTTTTTCTTGTTTTTCAAATTCTGTTCTATTCTATCCATCTATCTATCTATCTATCTATCTAATCTTTCTAAATGATTCTACTCCTTCTTGGCTTTTTTGGTTTGAATCTCTAGTGCTTTTTATAGCCATTGGCATATCATAAGCACTTATTAATTTTTTTCTCATTTATTCACATGAGGAATAAAAATGGAAATATTTGTATAATCTAATATATAAATAAAGTAGCAGAACAAAAAATATAAATATTAACTATATTATAAATGGAAAAATATTACCACTGGATAATTGTGATAGTTCATTTTATTCCTAAGGAGCAGTCAGTGAAACTCCTTCCCTCCTCTTGACAGAAAGTCAGGGGATTATAAAAGTACAATGTTGAATTAGTCACTATATTAATTTTTTCTATTGTTATAATTAAATACTTTATCCATTTTTTTGTTTTTGCTTTAGCCATTTATCATTTTTATAAGGACATTTCACTTCCAAAGTGAAGTGGAAATATGTTCAAAAAAGACTATGATATAAAAACAAAAGATATCAAAAATTGCTTTTAAAATAATCATCAGTCATTGGGAAAGACAGACATTTAACCAACATCCCTGAGTCCTTAAGTAGCACCTAGAATAACATTAGTTACTTAAGAATTATAAAGAATTAGGTAATCAGATTAGGTAGATAGTACAATTTCTAAACAATACAATTTTGCTGGTTTGTTCATTTTGGAGCTACAATATCTTGTTCAAAATTCATAAAGAACTATTGCCAAAGTCCTGAATTTATTTTCTTAACTGCAAGGTCATTCCGTTGAGATATATGGATAAATAGATCTATAGAAAAAATATTTATTGAGTGCTTGTAAAATAAATGTTGATAGGTTTTCACAAACATTGTATAAAAGGAAAAATAGAAAAAGTGAAACATCCTGTTAAGATATCTGCAAGGAATCACTTTGTAAGTCAAGGAATACTCAGCACCAAATAACTGACCTCAGATAAGGGAATCCTAGCTGAAAACTGCTAATTGGCTAGAGTCAAAGATAGAACACAGGCTTTTATCAAATACATACATATATACAATATTTTATCAAATATATCAAAAATATATTAAAAATATCAAAATTTTATCAAATACATACATACATACAATAAGCATACATAAGTATGTTTAATGAACTTCATATATATAAACCAATATACCCTGAGAGTGGGTTGACATTTTTGAACATGGGATATATGACTAAGGAGGGGGAACATGTCTAGGAACAAAATGTAAGGGGTGAATGAGGAAGACTGTAAATAGGAAAGGCTTGGACCAACCAGAACTCTGAAAGTAGAAGTAGGGCTAACCTCAATCTAGAAAAGCTTGTTCTTCTTTCTGTATCAGTGTGTGAACTTATATAGAGTTTTTACTCTTGCTTCTGCAGGGCATATTAAAAGTTTAAACTGCTTCACTCATCCTAAAGTTGTTCATTTACTATGACTTTTTTGAGGAACACTTTGCTTCCAATACTTATTGTGTATCATTATATTAATCACTAGGAATACAAATATAAGTAGATAGTACCCCCCCTCAAGGATCTTACAATCTTATTTAAAAAAAACAACAATAACACATAATAAGGAATCAAAATATAGAGGTGGGAGGGAGAATGATGGGGAGGGGGGGTTGTTAAGGTTGTTAAGTACAGAAAGTTAGAAGTAGGAATGAAGAGAGGAGTTTAATTGACTTGAACACATCCTTAAGTGGAGGTCCTGGGGAGGCACTAGGAGAGAAGTTGATTGGAAACCCTTCACAATTATCAGTAGATTCTACCTCTAAGAGATCTTTTTTCTACATAAGCCAGATGTGGATATTCCAGCTCCTATACTGGGGATAATCACATCTAAATAGTATTTCAACAAATTTCTCACAAATAAACTGTTAAGTTTATAACACAAACATTGTAATTTCCCTTTTACAGATGAGGAAATTCAGACTCAGAAGCATGAAGACTTGGCCAGGGTCCGGTGATATTTGCTTCTGATATGTATGCTTGATTTTCTTATTAAGTGTCATGTATTAGGGAGCAGTCTTTAACCATTATAAAATGCATTAGTTTTTGTTTCGCTTTGTTTTGGCATTGTAATCAGTCCTCCTAAGTTCGGTCCAATTTGCAATGGTGGTAAATTACTCTTGACATTCAACAAATCAAAATAATTAAGTTTACCAATTAAGAGGACTCATTGTTTTGAATAACATCTGGACCAAAGGAAAAAACTCAATTTGAGCTTATCCAGTTGTCTCATTGCTTCTCTTTCTACAATGCTATTGTAGCTTTTCATTGCTTAGTGTTTTCAGGGACTATTCAAACATCATTTTCTTTTGGGTACCCAGTCTTATCTTCTAATGGACTCAGTTAGGTCTTTTATTCCATGTTTTGGGATTCTTGGTCTATACAATAATAAGTTGGGTAACCAAAGCTTAGAGTAACTAGCTTAGAATTTTAGTGACACTTTCTTAGCCTTTCAACAACTTGCCTTTTAACAGACATGTTGTTCCCACATGTTTTCACCCACTTTAGAGATCATTTTATCACTGAATTTAAAAAAAATCTCTGGTGCCCATGACCCATTCTTTGGTAGGAGATTCCTACTAATCTTGTTTCCTTGAAATATTTAACTGGCAGTGAGCCTTCTCAATTATCACAAAAAGTCTTATCTACCCAGCCCAGATGTGGCTCCATCCATGTAACAGACCTCTTATCCTGATACAGAAGCCAAAGTGACTGTCTTAGTTTCTGTTCCCAAGGTAGTGCCCACGAAACTTCTAGGTATTCTGACTAAATCAAGAAAGGTTTCTCAGAAGCTCAATTTCCTTTAATCTATATTTGAACTGAGTGGCTTCCTCTATTCTCATGCCCTAAAATCTTGAGAAAACATTTTCTATTTCTTCTAATTAAAATTATATAATGTCAGAATAGGAAGGGACACCCAAAATTATCTGATCTTACTCTATAGATTGGAGAGTGGAGACTTATACAGTCAAGAAGCATTTATAGTAAGCATTTTACTTACTATGCTAGGAATTATGCTGTTAGGGACTCAAAGAAAGAATCCCTACATTCAAAGAACTGGGAAAGGGGGAAACAAGATACAAAGAGTTATGTCCAAACAAGATGTATACAGGATAAATTGAAAACAATCAACAGAAGGAAGGCAAAAGCATTAAGAGAGATCAGGAAAGATTTCTCATAGAATAGAGGATTTTATCTGGTTCTTGAAGGAAGTCAGGATTTGGAGATCAGTAGGGAGAGAATTCCAGGCATGCATGAAAGAATTACCATGCCTTCCTAGGTATGATCATTTAATTCCTAAGATTTAGCATGATGACTTTCACATAATAAAAGCATAATAAATTTTTGTGGAATTGAATTGAATTCTCTTCCCACCTCCATTGTACAAATGGGGAAATTAAAACTAAATTTCAAATTCCCATCAATAGTAAGTGGTAAAAAAGAGTGGAAGAGGAATCCAGTGCTTCTGATTCTAGGTCAGGCATTTCTCCATTAATCTCCACTCCCAGTTTATCTTTAATCCTTAATTTCTGTTACTCTCTGAATTTCACCATAAAACCTCTCCATCTCTTGGAAAAATTTTGAATAAATGGAAAATTTCTTCATAAATATTTTAAGGCATGATACCATATAATTTTCATTTTTCTTAAAACAAAGTTCTCAATGTGTTTAAAAAACCTTATCTTTTGGAAATTTAGGCCCTGGAAACTGCCAAAGGCTTATTCTTTTATTTTATTTTTCTTTTGGCTGTAGGAGTCCTACCTCAAATCTATCATAAGGAAATCACTTGAAAGTCAATTAAGCCATGTTCCTTTTTGATCCTCCTAGTCCCCAAATGGATTAGGCTACACTATTCAATTCAGTCATCCAACTGATCAGTTATAGTGATGTTATTTGATTATCATTCATCCTTGAGAATGAGCACTTAATTTTTTGTTTCATACTATATATATGAAATTATTAAGCTTTTTTTGGAGGGGGGAGAGGGGGACAGGGAATGAAACAGTCCCATTAAAACTACAAAAATTAGATTCAAACCAGTACTACAAAAACTTAAAAATAAATTACTGGACTAAAGTAGAGGTTATTGAAAGAGAAAGTCAATACCAATATTTGTCTGAAGTGGTCATTGTAAACCTGGCGTGTCAATATGCTTTGCTTGTTCAAGTGTATTGCCATGAACAAACCCAGATTCTGACTTTTATTCTGACTTGTTGCTACATGGGCCTGGCTGATATAGTTCTCCTTTGAATCATTCTCTATAAGTTACTTCCTCAAATAATCTCATTAGTCACCATTTAATTAAATATATTCATGCCCCCAAGTAGCCACTTGAGAAGTAACTTCAATTAATTTCCGAAACAACTAAAAGATAAAATTGTCTAATCAGTGAATCAAAAGAAAGCATTATTGGTAAATAGTTTTAAAGTAACCATTGCATGCAAAGACATATTAGATATTGAGGTACAAAGACATCTATCCTCATGGAGTTTATATACTAGAAATATCTGAATCAAATCAAATAATTTTCCAATTATATATTTCCAATTATATTATATAGAGATCCAGAATGAGAAATCTTGTCAACATCTAATCCAAGAAAGACCCTTTTAAAAAAATGACAAAACTGAAATTCTGAATCATACAACTAATAAATGTAAGAGACAATATTTTTACCCTGTTCCTTTATCCAAATTCAGTCCTTTTTTCCATTGCCTACAGAAAAACTTGATCATAGAGAAAGAAAGCCTCCTCTCCTCCATTTTTTCCTAATTTGTAAGTCATTAGCATTTAAGTTGATTTATATTGAAGGCCTCATTCAAAAGTTTATTTGTTCAATTAAAATAACATTCTCCTATTATAAATAATGATAGGTGACATTCATTTAGGAGATACAAAGAAGACACAGTATTTCCCTTAAATATCATATAATTTAATAAGCTTGGGGATAAAGAATACTTAACAAGAATCCCAATAAAAGAATGTGCTTGAACTTGTTCTCCAGTGGCATTGTCTATATGAACAGAGGTTTCTTCTATGCTCAAAATTTTTCATTGGCTCTCAGTTATCTGTAAAATGATAAAAACTCCTCAGCCTAACATTTAATCAATCAACAAGTGTAACGAGCTGTCGTCTCTAGAAGCTGCCGGATCGCTCTCTGGGAAGAGATCTGCTGTGTCTACTCAAATCTCTCAGACAGATTCTTCTTCCTGTAGTGAACCGTTGTCTCCAGGCAGTTGCTGTTAACTCTTGTCCTTAGAAGTGACTTCCCTTCCTGCAGAGAGCCCCGTCAAGCCTGATGCACTTCAGAGTCTCTTCTTCTTGAATCCTGGCTTTGAATCTCCTCCAGCTCTTATCCTTCTCCAGGCCGATCTGCTCTGCGCCCAGTGCTGTCCTCTCTTTTATTCTCCCAGAGAATGGGCGTGGGATAATGCAAGGGCTTCTGGGAAGAACCACCTCAGCCAATGAGCTTGCCCCCTCTATCAAGTCAACCTGAGTTCTCACCTTGTAACTATCCAGACAACCTCAGTTCTCACTTAGTAATCCTAACATCTCCCCCTTTCTTTTGATTTAGAACATAGGACAGTCATGACCTTGAAACATAAATCCATCAATATGGGAAGTATTACAGATAATTACATAAATGACCTTGAAACATAAATCCATCAATATGGGAAGTATTACAGATAATTACATAAATTACATAAGCACATAGTAACATAGTAACGTAACACATGCTAGAAGTATATAACATAATCATAAATTGAAAATTTATAAATGTCCATAAGTCCATTGTCCATTAGTCTCATCTTGTGTGAGGAAGTCCAATGATTCCTGCTGGTTTTTAAAGTTCTTTAACAGTCTTCTTATTATCCATGCTCTTTCAGTGTCAGATGTGTCTTAGATCTTCTCCTTTATTTTGAGGTCTTTCTCTTTTTCTGTCTCTCTCTGATGGACAAGGCGAATATGACTCGTTGGCACCCATCTGATTCCTTCTCTTGCTGAAGAAATACAAGCAAACCCTCTCTCCCAGGCAGTTAACCTATCTAATTTCCTTCTATTTACCACTTTCTAAATCTCTTCTCATCATCTGGCAATTACATTGGAATTGTTTGCACTGGATACAGCCCTGTTGGTTTAAAAGGCCTGTATTCTCCCCAAGTGTAATCCATTTTTGCAATCTGATTGCCTTTTGACTCACTTATCAGGTAATCCCTTTCTGCCATGTGATTGCTTTTCTGCTGGTTGATTAAATCAGAGTCCTGGCCTTCTAAAGGTTCTTTGGGTGTAACATCAGCTGCCATCATGCCCCAAGTCTTTTTTGCCTGGGGCCCTGGATCTGGGCCCCTCATCCTATTTCCCTGAATTAGTTTACACTCTGATGCCCAATGGAGTCCTCTGTTGCATTTTGGACATGGGGTTTTAGGTCTTCTCTCACCCTGTCTTCTCACTGTATCTCCATACCTACACTGAGCTCTTAGATGCCCAATTTTTCCACATTGAAAACATCTCCGAGTTTCTCTAGAAGGCCCTTGCCAGGAGGGATCCTGTCTTTCCACATTCATCATTGTCTGGGTGTAAAAAGCATTTGTTCCCACTGTAGCACAGCGTCTTATGATCTCCTCTAAAGGAGCATCTTTGTCTAATCCCCATATAATTCTTTTGCAAATCTCGTTGGCATTTTCCTTAGCCAGATGTCTGGTCATTATTTCTGTAGCTGAATTTTCTCCAATAGTTCTTTTGACAGCAGTTTGCAAACGTCCCACAAAATCTGCAAAAGGTTCATTGGGACCTTGCTGTATTTTAGTGAAAGCCTCTCCACGATCTTTCTGTCCAGGAAGGACACCCCAAGCTTTTATTGCAGCCTTAGCAATTTGTTCATATATTGTCATGGTATAATTAATCTGTTCCGAATTCTCTCCATACTGACCTTCACCAGCTAAGTGCTCAAAAGTGAATTGTGTGTTAACTCCTATTTCCAAATTGCATCTGACTTGAATTTTACATAATTCATGAAATTCCGCAAGCCATAATAAATTTTCTCCAGGTTCCAGACATGTCCTTGCTATGGATTTCCAATCATTCGGGGTTAGGACTTCATAAGACAAACCATCTAGTAACATTTTAACATAAGCTGATGTAGCCCCATAAAGGGTACAACCTTTTTTCAAATCCTTAATTTTATTCAAATCTAAAGGTGCATATCTTCTCCTTTTATGGCCTACAGAGTCAATCTCTTCAATCACAGGATATGCATGTATAAAATCACTTATATCCTGTCCTTCTTTTTTAGCTTTAACCAATGCTTTTTCTAATCTTGTCATAGGCTTAGGCTTCTTCACAGGCAATTCTGTTTGTGTTTCTGCCTCTTCCCCTCTTTCTTCCTCCATCTCTGAAGGTGGGGTTGATGTGGGCCTGTCAATAATCTGTTCTCTAGGCAGGGTTGAAGCTTCTTCAAGAGAATCATACCATAATTCCTCATTTAAATCCTCTTGCTCTAGGGAAAGATCTTGATCTTTCCTTTTTTCCTCACACTTCCTCCTCTGTTCATTTTTAAAACTTTTCCTTCTCCTACAACTTGCTTGATAGTTTAAGGCTAATTGAACTATGTTGTAGATATAAAATACTTCTGCAGAAATTGAACGAGGCCCATTTTTTGCTTGAAATTCTTTCATTTCATATCCCACTAGCTTCCATTTATCTACATCTATCTTTTCTTCCTCTAAGAACCAAGGGGATGTACGTCTTAATGCAGCCAAGAGTTTAGCAATCTGTACCCAGGTTACAAGTAAACTCTGCTCCTCAATTATCTTGATTATACTCTCTATAGTACCACTCCTGAATGGGGGTGGAGCTGAGGTTGCTTCTGTGGCTGGGGTTGAATCGGCTGAGGTCCAGGGATTGAATATAGCTAACATCTGCCCCATTTCAGCTATAAGAGATTCCTGGTTTAGCCCTTAACAAGTTAAGTTCCTTATTTATCTATTAGCACGCTCACTTAATCTTTAACAAAGTTTCCTCCTTACTCACGGTTCTGGGTCAGAGAGACTGAGATCTAGATCGGAAGCTTTTCCACTGGAATCAGGACTGTGTCCCTGTTCGGGCGCCAAATTACAAAGGTCTGGTCTAGCTCCTCTTGTCAGGATAAGCAAAAGTCCTTGCCCCACGTTGGGCGCCAATTGTAACGAGCTGTCGTCTCTAGAAGCTGCCGGATCGCTCTCTGGGAAGAGATCTGCTGTGTCTACTCAAATCTCTCAGACAGATTCTTCTTCCTGTAGTGAACCGTTGTCTCCAGGCAGTTGCTGTTAACTCTTGTCCTTAGAAGTGACTTCCCTTCCTGCAGAGAGCCCCGTCAAGCCTGATGCACTTCAGAGTCTCTTCTTCTTGAATCCTGGCTTTGAATCTCCTCCAGCTCTTATCCTTCTCCAGGCCGATCTGCTCTGCGCCCAGTGCTGTCCTCTCTTTTATTCTCCCAGAGAATGGGCGTGGGATAATGCAAGGGCTTCTGGGAAGAACCACCTCAGCCAATGAGCTTGCCCCCTCTATCAAGTCAACCTGAGTTCTCACCTTGTAACTATCCAGACAACCTCAGTTCTCACTTAGTAATCCTAACAAACAAGCAACATTATGTGCCAGGAATTAAGCTCAATAAACAATAAAAAGAAAGAAAAAACCCTACCTTCAAGAAGCTTACTTTCTATTCTATCTCCCACCTACTTTTCCAAGGACTTCATAGTCCTTCCCTTTATTCCCTTTCAGAATTCCTTCTAAATTGTTCTGCTCCTCTTTCCCAAATTTGACATACCTTCTCCTTTCTCTTTGCTTTGGTGTCAGCAGTTCCTGAGATGCTATTCTCTTCACTTTTACCCCTTAGAACAAAACTTCACGACCTCATAACTGAATGTGAGAGCTCTAAAATAATGATTTATTATTGGTAAATGTTTGATTTATATATCTCTACAAACAATCAAGACCAAAAAGGAAGGTACAAAATGTTTTCAGAGATTAGAAAGGAAATCCTGCCCCGTTTGGGGGAGGAGAATTAAGGAAGGCTTTATGGAGAATGTGAACTGGTCCTTGATGAATGGAGTAAGACTTCCACAATTACAGATGACTATATCTCTATTGAAAACTGACATCAAGAAAATTCTAAGCAGTTATATTAGATGCTGTAATGTTCTTTTCTCTAAATTGCAATTGTTCTCTTGGAGCAGATTTCTTGGGGCAGCTTCTGGAGGCAGCCTTGGCTTTAGTTCAGTTTCAATAATCTCTTCAAATGCAGCCAGGAGTTAAATCCAAATCCTTTATTTTCTCATTCAAGTCTTGTCTCCTTCCTTGGCCCCAATTAGCTTTCTTAAAGGGATCTCTCTCCTTGGTTCCCTGAGAGCTCTTGTCCGAATGTCTCCAGCCAGCACAAAGACAGAAAATGGAATAACTCTTGACTCCTCCTCCCAGAGAGTGGGCTTGTGGGTGGGCTTGTGAATCTCCTGGAAGTCCATCCTAGTTATGAATCTCCTGGAAGTCCAGGAATAGGCTTTTCCTTTCTAAAGGTGGGAAGTCTAATATGTGAACCAATGAGTGAACTCCTTTAAAAGTATGAACTCCTTTAAAGATGTGAACTAAATACATTACCTTGTCTCAAGTTCTGGCCCATAACATCTCCTTGTAGGATCAGATCAATCATACTGAACCATGCCAAATTTGATAACTATTGTCTCTATCAATTTCAGTGACTTAATACCTTGTAAGAATCCTAACAATATGCTAAAGGAAAATAAGACATATTTGTTCCTATTTAAACATTCACTATTTTACTCTACAATAACACTTCCATTTCAAATGTTCAGTTAAACTTATTTCAACACTTCAAGGAATTATTTATGTGATTAGTTTGCATAATGGAGCATGCTCAAAACAAATTTCCTCTTAGTCTTAATAGACAGTCATTGGGATTTGCAGTACTGGAACCAACATAGTGATAAGCCTTGTCAGACTTGAAAGACAGACATGTAATCTAAATTACTGGGCCTCTACTCCAAAGTAGGAAGGATGTGCTTGAACTTATGCTCTAGTGGCATATGAACTCAGTGTTACTTTCATATCACAATGAGGCATTGGAGTGGGATATTGGTGGAGGGATTCATAAATCTCATGTAGACATAATCCATCTCTCTTACTAAAATCTTGTAAATTTTAAACCAAAAAAGGTACAATTTTATTTCCTATTGTCATTATGAATATCATGTAATATATTTACAAAATATAGGCGTTGCTATGTCATGCTTGGGAAGCAAAGAACAAGCCATTTTGGAATGCGTAGAGAGGAATGACAGGAAATGTCTGGAAAGGTAGATAGGAACCAGATTAGAAATGTGAGCTACTGGAGAATAAGAAGTGTTTTTTACTTTCTATTCTCAAAGCTGAGCATAGTAGTGCATAGTACATAAGTGCTTAATAAATGTGTGTGGATTGATTGAATAAACACCAGATTCAAGAGTTTATAACATTTCTTATATGTAACAGGAAGTCACTGAGAATTTTTGAGCAGATAAGTCAGATTTCTGCTTTTTATTAGGGTCACTGGCAATCTTGCCTTATCCTCTGTTCTTGCTCCTTTGCACTTCTGTTGGGTAAAAACACAGAAGTTGTGGCTATCTCCATGCTTTTATCTATTAAAGAGCATTCCCTCTTCCCTTCACGCCAACTAACCATATCATTGCCATTCAAGGATGATGTGTTGAATGAAGATTTTATAAGCCAAATCTTCACCTTCATCGTGACTTTCAGCAAAAGGTTATCATTTCATTTTAGTGGCCCTAAGCATATTAACAAATCTAGAGCCCTCTTTTGAAAAGGAACCAGTGATTGGGTTCTTTCTGATCAAGGTTAGTATGGCCTTTGACTTTATCCTCAAATAAAGGGGGCCCTGTAATTCCAGGTTCCCATGCTCACAGTCTTCCTTTCAGAAACAATAGGGCTTCATGCCATTGAACAGTTCACAGCTGCCCCAGTACATTTCAGCAATAGGAATACCCTGGAGCATTCTGCTGGGATACAGAGCCAGCTAGACCGTTTGTCAGCTCAGGTAACAGAAACACTGTCCAAAGTATTTTCACTCAGTCAACTCATGTTCAAGCAGAGCTTCTGAGGTTTATGTTTTGGCAGACACTTGTCTGGTTACCAACCAGAATCAGAAAGCTTCCCTGTGTAGCTCGTTCCCCTCAGGATATGCCATTCTGAGACATCTATAGAGATCAGTTCTCAGGGGCCAAAGCCTGCCCATGGAGAGATACCACTAATTTCCATTTCAAGTCCATGCATGTGCCTATCTGAAGATTACTTTTTTTAAAAAAAAAACCTCCCTCAGGTGAGTGAGAACCTGAAGCATCTCTCTGTTGAGAGGAAAATAGTCTGAGGGTATCAGCTCAATTCCTTCCTTAGCTTCTGGCTTCCAAAAAATACACCCACATCCATTTAATTGTTTGTTAGAATTTCAAGGCTTCAGAAATACCCTATTGGACATCTTCCAGAAATAAGGCAAGTAAACTATTCTTCAGTGATACAAGCCTTCATGGACTTAGGAGAAGGCAAAGCCAACCTGAACGTTGCATGTTTACAAGTCAATAATGGTGTTGAATGCATTGTTAATAGGGAGGAGAATCAATATTCTTGTTATCTACAGGGAAATACATAATTAGGACAATCAGACTATTCTGCTCATTTGGCCAGACCCTTTCAGGGCTATATCCCAAGCTCTAATTAACAATGGTACAGAGATTTGAATATATTCAGGGGTTCTTAAACTAAGGTTTACAGACCTAGGGGAAGAAGGGATAGATTTAAGTATATATGTGAGCTTAGAACTTTTACTATTTTGATGTTTATATTTGAACATAATTAGTTTCCTTTTTAATAATATATATATTCCATGTATTTAAAATTTTTTGCTCCCCAAGAAGCTCCTAGAATTCACTAGACTACCAAAGGGGTCCACAAGACAGGAAAGGTTGAGATATCTTGAACTAATCTCTAGTATATCATCATTCCTATCCATAAACACTGACATCCAGTCTGAGTGCATGAAAAAGGACTAGAGGAAATATTCATGTACTAGAGGATTATTTTTATATGGGCTATGATCACAAGATAATAAATATGAATTTGACAGATAAATAGGAAGGAGAAGGATGTCTGTAATCCTTCAAACACCTTTTGCCCAACTAGGCCTGGGTCTACTTAAACCAATGGTTTCCAAACTAAACTATATTTCTTAACCTCAAATTTATTTTTCTCTTTCTCCTGATATTTGCCTGTGCTTGAAGATGCTAACACAAGAGGGAAACATGTTCAGCAATGACTCATGAGCAATCAATTAGGAGACCTGTTTAAAAGTCTAGTGTTAAGGCAGGAAAAAACAAACAAAAAATAAAAATCACTTTTAAACAAAAAAGAGTAAATGTTTCTAAAGGTAGAACCTGGCCAGAAAATAAGAAAATTACTCCTATCACTATATGGACCAATTAATATCTTATCTAAATAGGTGTTTGCATATTGACACACTCTTAGGGATATGCTAGTAAATATTTAACCACCATTTCTCTAATTACATTTTAAAATTTAATCTGCATTATTAACATTTTTCAATCACTTCACTCTAGATAATCAACAAAACAATAAATCAAGCCCCAATTTGTAACATTTGCTAATTAATGAAGTATTAATGCTCTCACTGAAAATTTAACAATCAACTCTCCATATCTCATAAAAATCAGCTCTAGCAAATTCCTGATAAGGGGACTTTTTGCTCTCTCTCTCTCTCTCTCTCTCTCTCTCTCTCTCTCACACACACACACACACACACACACACACACACACACACACACACCCTTACACCCTTACACCCTTACATATTTAACTAGGGGAGAAAAACTCAAAAATTATTTTCCTAGGATCCTTATTGGATAAACTAAGGGAAACAAACAAATAAATATCTATAGATCTACATCTATATCTATACTTCCTTTTTTGCCCTCACTTTTCTATGACTGTTTATCCATATGATAGCAAAACAATGAGGTTCAGTTAGCTCAGTTTAAAAAGAAAATCAGTTAAACTGGATATTAAATTGCATTGACTGAAATTATTTAATTAGCTATTCATAACCATTAATCCAATAGTGTTATATGCACCTAACTTAGTTATATAATGCAAATAACAAAACTCGATTAGTGCTTAACTTTCACTTATGAGAAAAATAAAAATGGGTCAGGTTTTTATGGGTAGAGCTTGGAGAGATGGAGAATTAAAATTCCCCTTTCTTATTCTGAGAGAAACGTGGGGCTCAAGGGTTTAACTGGGGGAAGAGGAAGATGGATAGGATGGCAGCTGGAGTGAGAGAGAACTATAAAAGTCTATAGCATGACCTGCCAGTGTCCAGAATAATGGAGAACCACCATTGGGAGATGTTTAAAATCAGATAATAGGATTTAAAGTACTATGTAAACATTTGTGGCTGCTGTGAATATTATTAATCAGTCAAGGAGCATTTATTAAGGTTGTAGGCTGTGCCAGGCATTTTGGCTATTTGGTATAGGAGCTTCCATTCTATCTACTGCTCCCAGTATTGCTGCTGCTATTGCTTGCCTTCTAAGAGAACAGTGTGGGTTAAAGGAGATGATTATTCCTGGCAACCTAGAACTTTCTCTCTCTCTCTCTCTCTCTCTCTCTCTCTCTCTCTCTCTCTCTCTCTCTCTCTCTCTCTCTCTGTCTCTCTCTCTCTCTGTCTCTCTCTCTCTCTCTCTCTCTCTGTCTCTCTCTCTCTCTCTCTCTCTCTCTCTCTGTCTCTCTCTCTCTCTCTGTCTCTCTCTCTCTGTCTCTCTCTCTCTGTCTCTCTCTCTCTCTTTCTCTCTCTCTTTCACTGTCTCTCTGTCTCTGTCTCTCTCTGTCTCTCTCTCTGTCTCTGTCTCTCTCTCTCTCTGTCTCTCTCTCTGTCTCTGTCTCTCTCTCTGTCTCTCTCTCTCTCTCTCTGTCTCTCTCTCTCTCTCTCTCTCTCTCTCTCTCTCTCTCTCTCTCTCTCTCTCTCTCTCTCCCTCTCTGTTTCTCTCTCTGTTTCTCTCTCTCTCTCTCTGCCTCTCTCTCTCTCTGTCTTGTCTCTTTCTTTTTCTTCTCATTTTATTCATCATAAAAGTATCAGATATTTACTTTTCAGGAATTTTGCACTGGGCATTCTTTCCTGTATGGGTTGAACTAGATCACTGAAAGTTTTTCAAAGTCCTCACAATAACCCTGGAAGGTAGGTACTATAGTATTATCATCTTAATTTTATAGAGTAGGAAGGCAAAGATCAGAAACATTAAGAGACATGTCCATGAGCATTTTAACTAGAAAGTGCCCAAAGCCAGGTTTCACATGATCTCAGTCTAGCATTTTTTCCTATTTCTCCAGCCTGCCTTGGTACACAATTGTCATTAGAGTATTAGTCAAATTGTCAATGGATGGGGTCAATCAGTGAAACCCATTCCTTAAAAATTGGGAAACTGGACCCTAAAGGGGACCATTGAGGTGAGGCTTTGATGTGGACTTTGGGAGGTCCTGGGTTAGTAATAGAAGATGATTAGAAAAAAGCCCAAAGCCTCAGGCACATCATAGAGTTTTGTTTTTACGATCTGTACTACTTGGTTTCTATGGTGTTTGGCTCTATTTCTATGGTTCCCTCACAAAAAGAAACTGGGATTTTAGAAGTTTATCTAAAAAGTAGGGAGTTTTCCATTGTCCAGTATATCAATTCTCAAATTTTATGATCCTAAGATCCCTTTACACTATGCAAATTATATAGGATCCTCTCAGAAACTTTTGTTTATATAGGTAGTATCTACCAATATTTTTCTATATTAGAAATCAAAATTCTTAGTATTACTCTAAAAATTTTTGACTTCATAGATTCCACTAAAAAGCTATTGAAGACCCCTAGAGATCTCAAGTCATATTTTGAGAATTACTAGTAAAGGACAATGTGATGTGCCCATCACAAATGTGAGCACCAAGCATGGGTGAATGGGAAAGATTTCCATCCTAACCAGGATATTACCATTCAATATTACCATCCTAAGTAAATGAACATTTTTGCAAGGATAGAGGTAAGATGAGTCTGATTTTCTATACTATCTGATTTTCAAAAGACATTGGAAAGTCCATTCTGCATAGGCACATAAACATACAATACTTCTGTGGATGATAGAAACATTTTTTATTAGGGCACAAATACTTTCATTCTGGGTCAATTCCATAAACTTATTTGTCAAGAGCCAACTCTGAGCTATATACTGTGCAAAGATCTGAAGATACAGGGGCAAAAATGAAGCCATCCTTGTCCTCTGAGAGCTTACATTTAAACAGGAGGGAGCTATGTAATTAAATACAAAGGATACACAAACTAATGTTAAAGGAAGATACCTTTAACAATCAATGGAATTGGGAAAGGCTTCAATTTATAAATAACTCCTAAGTGGTGCTTTGAAGGAGTTAAGGTTTCTAAGAAGAGAAGGGGAGGGTGGAGTCGATTCCAAAGATGGGGGTGGCAGGAGATGGAATGTTTTGGATGGGGAGTAATTCACAGGTCAGTGTTACAATGAAGATTAAGAGGTTTTATGATCTTCAAAGGGGGCACAGTGGACAGGGCCTGAGACCCAGAATGAGTAGGACCCGAATTCAAATCTGATGTCAGATTCACCGTGAGAATGACCCTCTGTCTACCTCAGTATCATCACCTGCAAAATGGACATAACAATAGCACCTACCTCAGGATTGTTGTTAAGATCAAAGGAGAAAAACACTTTGTAAAGCACTTAGCATATCCCAGCTAGAGCTGTATAAATGCAAGCTACCATTATTATTACTATTTCTGAGTGCAATTCTTTGAACTAGGCACTGACAAACTGAAGAATGACTAAAGGAGAAGGCACTGATATAGCCACTGATCCTCAAATAGCAGAATTTTAATTAAAGAAGTTTATTGTTGTTGTTCAGTCATTTGAATAGTGCCTAAATATTTTTTGTGGCCCCATTTGGAGTTGCTTGCCATTTTCTTCTCTGGCTCATTATATAAATGAAGAAGCTGAAACAAGAGTTAAGTAGCTTGTACATGGTCACCCAACTAGTAAATATTGGAGACTCTGATCTTCATGACTCCAGGCTTGATGCTCTATCCTCTGTGTTACCTAGCTACTGCAAACTTATTATTAGAAAATCAAATCAAGTTGCAATTTATTAGGTGAAGAATTTGAGGCAGAAGTATATATTACCTTGACCTTGCCTGGATCTCAGGATTTCTGAACTCTAGTTAATATTAACATTAGTTGACTAACTTTCCAACCTGAGATGACCCAAGGATTCAACTATAGATACAGACTGACTAAATTTAGTACTGGAGTCTATGAAACAATTGAACTACAATTAGAGAATCAGAAGGGCCTCCATGAGTGACATCCTCACCAACTCAATCTATAATGTGCCCATAAAGAAGTGATGAACAGATGGTACAGTCCTTTAGACAGGTTTAGAGAGATTGAAGGGTTCCTAAGAGTTATATAGGACCAGTCATGGCCACCAGAAATTACATAATGTTGTTTTATTAATTAGTGAATATTAATGGAGGTAATTATAGAAAGTATGTAACATGTCATTACAAATAGTGGAAATGTGTAACTAACTATAAACTAGCTATATGTCATTACTAGCTATAAAAATTTAGAAAATTTCTGATATCTGCTAGGTATGTCATGATTACCTGCTTTCCTTTGTAAATTCATAGATGTCAAATCATACACTGCAAACATAGATCCCAATATAAAGATGAGAAATAATCAAGCATCATCAGATAAAACTTTTGGGTATAATTTTTCTAGGTATAAAAATAAATCATAAAATTTTAAAAAAATATTAAACATTATAAATCTTATATCAATTTGTTAAACTATAAAGTCAAGGGAGATCTAAGTAAGAATCCCATGTTACTTCCAAGATGTATAATCTTGGGAAGGGCATTTGTCTTCTCTGTATTTCAGTTTATCCAACTGTAAAGGAGGGAGTTGTGATGCCTTTAGTACTCATCTGAAAGAAATGTTGTATATCTATATCTATTTTTATATACATATATATATAAAGTTTTCTGTAAATCTTAAGACAGTTTCTAAATATTTATTGTTATTAAATTAATAAGAACAAGTTCACAAAAGCTTTAATGGTTTGAGTTTTATATCTATGTAATACCATTAAACTGTCCAAAATTGCTGTTCCCAAAGACCTATCAAACTGGGCATATCCTTTGATCCAGCAGTGTCTATACTGGGCTTGTATCCCAAAGAGATAATAAAAAAAGGAAAGGGACTCACATGTTCAAAAATATTTGTAGTTGCCCTTTTTGTAATAGCAAAGAACTGGAAGCTGTATTAGTTGTATTAGAACTGGAAGCCCCATTAGTTGAGGAATGTCTGAATAAGTTTTGGTATATGAATGTAAGGGAATATTATTGTTCCATAAGAAATGATGGGCAGGATGATTTCAGAAAGGCCTGAAGAGATTTACATGAACTGATACTAAATGAAGTGAGTAGAACCAAAAGAACATTGTACATAGCAATAACAAGATTATGTGATGATCAATTGTGATGGACTTGGGTCTTTTCAACATGATGATGATTCAGGTCAATTCCAATAGACTTGGGATGGAGAGAGTCATCTGCATCCAGAAAGAAGATTATGGGGACTAAATTTGGATCACAAAATAGTATTTTCAACTTTTGTTGTTTTCTTGCCTTTTTCTCATTTTTTTTCCTTTTTGACCTGATTTTTCTTTTGCAGCATGATAAATGTAGATACATGTATAGAAGAATTGTACATGTTTAACCTAAATTGGATTACTTGCTGTTTAGGGGAGGGGGTTGAGGGGAAGGAAGGGAGAAAAATTTGGAACTCAAAATCCTTTAGGAAAAATTCTATCTATTGCTCAAAATCTATAAAGGTTTTTCTGACCAAAAATGGAATTGGCGAGGGTAAAGACAAATGACTTTACCCCCTGGGATGTTAATTTCATTTCTGTGCTTTTGTTCCATCCCACTCATTTTCAAGGAAGAAAAAAAAAGATTTTTGAAGTTGAAAAGTAGGGAGTACTTGATCTTGAGAACTCTTGGCAGTTTGTTGGGAAAGTAGTCTCTAAAACTGGCTGCTTGGGTACAGCTTGGCAAATATAAGCAGAGAACCACAAGAGCTTTCTAACCTTGAGTCAGAGGTGATGCTTCTGAAAGAGACTCTGCCCTTCTTGATTAGGAATTACAGATGAAAAGACAAATTTGAGACGATGAACAACAGTTAGAAATCTCTCTGAATATGTTCCAAAATGATGACTCTGCTTCTGGAAAGGAGTTACCCATTCTAGTCAAGGTTCAGAGAAACAGGCAGATTTCTTTTGGGAAGCAGTACCAACTCAGGATTACCCTTCCTGATTTAATGATTGGGAATTTCAGAATTTTTACCTTCCAAAAAGAGCTGGGACAATTAAAACCTTGGGTTTTAATAACAATAATAATGATAACTGTGGCAGCTAGTTGGCGCAGTGGATAGAGCACCAGCTCTGAAGTCTGGAGGACTTGAGTTCAAATGTGACCTCAAACATTTAACACTTCCTAGCTGTATAACCTGGCAAGTCATTACCTCAGCAAAATACTAATAAGGATAGCTAACATTTACCTAGTCCCAAATATTTACCGGGAACTATGCTAAGTGCCTTAGAGTTATTATCTCATTTGACTAATGATAGCCCTGGGAAGTAGGTGCTATGATTTTTCTATTTTATACTTGAGGGAAACTGAGGCAGATAGAATTTAATTGACTTATCTGGGATCACCTAGCTAGTGTCTAACATCAGATTTGAACTCCTGAGTCCAACCAGGTGTTGGAAGGAGGTAAGAGGATTGACTCTAAGAGAACCATCTGCTTTTTGCAAGGGTCAATGCTGAAAAATTACCCATGTGTATGTCTTATAAATAAAAAGTAATAATAATAATAATAATAATAATAATAATAATAATAATAATAATAATAAAGAAAACCGTCTGCTTTCTGACTCCCACTAATCTTCCCAGTTCATATTATTTACCCATTACATACTTTTCATTCTGCTGAAACTAACCTGCTGGCTCTTCCCTGTACACAATAGTCTCCCAGCTCTATGCCTTCCCATGAAAGATTCAAGAACCCCATTGAATAGGAGAGTCTTTGACAAATAAACAGGCTTACATAGGTAAGAGGTCAGGACCAGGTAGACTAAAGCCTGCAGAAGGGGGAGGGACAGAAAGTCATGTAAAGTCAGACGATCTAGGAGCCATTGTCTGGTGGTACAGACAGTACCACCAAAGAGCTGGACTGAACTCCGGTTTGAGGTTAGAAGTTGCTTTTTACCTCTCAGTGTTCTGCAGCTCTCTTGGATGTGGGTAATTGGAGCCCTAAAGGTGCTGATTGAGACAAAAAGGAGGTCAGAAGCCTGCGGAATCTTACCCTTGATTGCAACAAGGACAGACATGCTCACAGACCGGGACTTAGAACCCTTCACTTTGGAAAATTTTCACTGGGGATAGGAACAAAGGTGGTGGGATTGGAGATGATCCCTCAGTCCGTGTAAAAGAGCAGCCGAATGTAATTGTAGGTTGGTGCTCAGGGAGTGATTGAAGGATATAATTAGTGGAGTATCAAATTTGAGTTGCTGGGCAGGTTAAATAATGCCAGCTCACCTCTCCTGAGCAGCAGATGCAACAGGAGCTACTTTTCCTATTGGATGGCAAAGGCTTTTCGGGGGGAGGTTTTGTAAGAGGCCTCCCCCTGCCCGTTTCTACCAGGGCTTGCCCTTTAAATTTCTAAGCTCGGCCCAGGGCTTTTGTTGTTGTTGGGAGGATATGAGTTCTGAGTGTGCTTGGCACTGGCTGGCACAGCCTTCGACAAAGGGAAGAGGCTCATCTTTCAAGTATCTGTGTCACTCCCTTTGGGATAGGATTGTTTTAAATGGCCTTTGGAGCTAGCTTCCTGGCAGTGACTTCAAAGAAGCGATGCATGCTTGATTTAGAGCACTGTGGCCTACATTTTTTTCCTATTATTATTATAAAACAGAGGCATGTTGCACTCACACTTCTGAAGTTCTCAGGGCAACAAACCCACCAGCCTGGGAGCTCAAACCCATCACTTTGGCCGCATTGAGTCCCAGGACCGCGGTCACTTGGCTCTGGCCAGGGGAGTATTTGCCATCAAGCACTGAAGACTGACTGGCCACCCTGAGCATGGGATTATGTTTGTGGACTGGATCCAATCATTTTCCAACTGAAAATTCCCATCAATCCTGTTTAGTAACTTCTGTTACCAAGCACCAGGACCCAGCCTGTAATTAGAGAATAAACTTTTAATTAAAGAGATGGAGGTTGGGGGAGGTGGAGGAAGCTTTAGAGGAGCTGAAGAAGGGACTCTAATTTTGTCCTAATGATTCTGGTCCCAGGCATATATGTGGTTAGGAGAGTTATCTCTCCTTTGAATCTCCAGACCTTAGCAGAGTGCCTAGCACATAGTCAATGTCTAATAAATGTTCATTGATTGATAATGTTAACCTCACCCACGGCTCAGAAGCTTCATTCAAAGCTGGGAAAAGATCTCTAAACTTAAGATCAAATGGAGACTTTGGTTTGCATCCCATTTCTGGCCATATAAGTCACTCATCCTCTCAGAGTTTTCATTTCCTAACTGTACTGAATGTCCTCAATATCTTAGTGCAAAAAACGACAAAAGTCTTAGGGTAATTAAAGCCATAAAAATTTAAAACTGTATTAAGAATTTTGGGACTCCCTTTATAATGAAGTTAATAATAACAGTATCTGAATTACCTGCCTCATAAGATTGTTATGAGGGAATGTCTAATTGGTAAATGTTAAAACATATATATATATATATATATATATATATATATATATATATATATATATATATATATATATATATATATAAATTTCAACTCTATGATTATTGTAGAAATACCAGTCAACTTAGGCAATAGTTCTTTACATTTAAGATCTTTCCAATAACATATAGCATGAATGATCCCACAAAAATTAAAGGGGAATTGAACATGCATTTTCTTATATGAGTTATCATCATGTTTAGTTGAAAAAGTGCAGAAGTCTGGGTACAAGTGTCTTTAGGCTTAAGAACTGAAAAAAAAAGAAAACAAAAATGAAAATTAGATATTTTTGAATTGTAAGATGTCACTAATATCTTGAGTATCTCTCAAGTATCAAAGATTCCTTATCCTTGCTCTAGGTCTTAGACTGCCTCATTTTCAAGAGGAGTTGGGAATCAAATTTTGATGGGAATCAAAATTGGGATCTTGGAGTTGAGTAGAAAAAAGTGCTATATACCACACACACACAATTTGAAATTACTAATTGTCTGGAATTTGTAATGTATGATTTCAAGTCCTAAAGTAGATATAAAGATGCTTATATTTTGTACTTTTTCCCACTGATCTAATAGCCTTAATCACTGAATTGGTGTGGCTTCTGTCAATCTGAGACATATTGAAAGCTTTATCTTAAAAAGGCTGTTTCCCACTGTACCCAGAGCCATCTCCACTCTTCTTAATCTCTAACTGGCACTGGACCCAGATGGCTCTGGCTGGGAAAGTGAAGCAGGTGACCTTGCCCAACCCCCCCTCACCTAAATCCAATTTACTGGCATATCATGTCAATACCTCCCTGCAAGAAAGAAGGACCGACAAAACAACAACAGTAATTGAACAAATATTGCTATAAAGGAAAATTACATTGAGTATAAGAGATTTCTCAGTCATTCTTTATGTCACTTATTTGATATTTTAGCTTCTTTCTCTTCTCTCCTACACACAGAGAGGTAGAGAGAGAGAGAGAGAGAGAGAGAGAGAGAGAGAGAGAGAGAGAGAGAGAGAGAGAGAGAGAGAGAGAGAAAGGAGAGAAACAGAGAGAGAGACAGAGAGAGAGACAGAGAGAGAGAAAGAAGAGAGAGAGAGAAAGAAGAGAGAGAGAAAGAAGAGAGAGAAAGAAGAAAGAGAGAGAAAGAAGAGAGAAAGAGAGAGAGAAAGAAAGAGAGAAAGAAAGAGAGAGAGAGAGAGAGAAAGAGAGAGAGAGAGAGAGAGAAAGAGAGAGAGAGAGAGAGAGAGAGAGAGAGAGAGAGAGAGAGAGAGAGAGAGAGAGAGAGAGAGAGAGAACCAGAATACAGAGAGCAAATCCAAAAGGCACATATATAAAGAGAACTATTTAAGGAAAGGTAAATACATCTAAAATGAAATGTTATATATTTCCTTTTTTTTTCCCCTCCAAAGCTGACCAAGAGATAAAGATAAACAATATAAAAGTATCTTGCTGGTGAAATTAATAAGAAAATGTAGATGCTTGCCATCCCTTTTTCTAAGCTAAATTTGATTTTGTGCTAACAAGCTGACATTGTTGGAGGTCAAGAAATTTGAATCCTGTTGGTTTTCTCTGAAGGAAAAAGAAAGCTACTTCAATAAAGAAATCTTGCCAACATTCCTAATACAACAAATGCTTCAATATTAATTAACCTTGTGGAAGACCAGAACAGTACTGCAAAGTGATTGATTGCTCCTTGCTTATTCATTGTGACAGTTTTGGCAAAAACAATTGAAAAATATCTTAAGATAATTTTTTTCTTTTAAAAAATGTCTTTAAAAAGACATTTGTTTCTACTAAAGATTTTGTCGTGCTTTTCTTATTGACAAACAATAGTATCCAGGTGATGAGGATAAGTACTGGACTCATAATTTCACTGGTATAGGGAATTATTGATGCAACTTCCTATGGTATAGGTTGACATTTTCTCACTAAGTTAGCCTTAAAGGTTGCTTAGAGTGCTGAGAAGTTGTGACCTGCCAGGAGCATAAAGCCACTGTGTCAGAAGTGAGATTTGAACCAAGGTTTACTTGACCTTGAGGTTCTGTATATAACTGCAACCAATATACAATGTTGTAGATGACAGGCACAGAACCATGCAATTTGATTTTTATTCGGAAAGAGTTATGACTCAGATAATTCATAATAAGAGATCGAACATTTCTTACTCACTAACCCTTAAGGCTCAACAATGTTTTATGCGTATTGTCAAAAGACCCACACAAAGATAAGTGTGGAAGAATTTAGCAAGGGGCTCAGGGTTGAAAGATGACCAAAATTACAGACCTTAATGAGTCAATAGGGAACCATGACAGCTCAACCTTCTGCTGGGTTAGGAAGAGGTGCCAACTGGCAATTTTATCACTTACTATCCAGTTCAATGGGTACCTAGGGGAGAAGTAGGTAAAGTATCTGGTGTGGAGTTAGGAAGGTTCACTTTCCTAAGTTCAAATCTGGCTTCAAATACTAACTGATCCTAGACAAGTCACTTAACCCTGCTTGCCTTAGTTTCCTCACCTATAAAATGATTTGAAGAGGAAAATGGCAAACTGCTCCAGAATCTTTGCCAAGAAAATTCCTGTTGAGTTAATGACTAGAATAATTAAATAACAAATCCACTTCAATGTCATAGATCTAAGCCAGACTGAGGGAGCAAACTGGGAGGCAATTGAGGTCATGAGGTGTTTCCGGGTGGGAAGCAGCCACAGTTTCTGGACTATGTAATGAGTAAGAAGAAAGTTTAGAAACAAGCAGTTATGTGGCTTAGATTTTCACAGCAGTGCAGGATCTCAGTTCTAGGCTTGAGCCAACTCTAAAACTTGCAAAGAAATAATCAGGATAAGAATTCTAAGCTCAAGGCTAACCTAGAGTTCTGAACCAAAAGAGCTATCCAGCTGGCTGAGGGTGGCAGCTTACTGAAACTCCAAAGCCAACAGGTCTATTGCTCAAACCCCAATTCTGGCCAAAAACTTGCAGAGGGGAGCTGATAAGACCTGTCATGGATCAGACCACTTTGGGAGTATTTAAAGATTAAAGCTTCCCTGCCTGAGTTGTCATTGAGATCTGAAATAAAATAATACTACCAAGAAAGCAGCATTTAGGTCAGCCTAGACATTTCTTCCAGAAGAACAGAGATTTATTCTTGGCTCCAGTATAAAGTCTGAAGTCAAGAAGTAGGCTGAAAGAATAAACAAACAAACAAAAAATAAATCCCATTATAAAAGGGGGTTAAGGATGCGTAACAAACATCTAAGGAACATAATGTTTAGAAAACTATTATAAACAAAATCTCAAAATAAGAAATGATGGGCATAAATTTGACTAGAATTCCTGGATAAGGCAAAACAAGGTGTATTTTAAAATATTTTTATAAATGAAATGAAATTTCTAGAAAAAAAAGGTTTTTAAAAATGAGAGCTATGAGGGAAAAGAACAATTTGAAAAGGATAGCCAAAAAGCTATAAAATCTTTCCCAAGCAACACATTTCTTGAAAATTAGAATGGACCAAATAGAAGTCAATGATTCATGAAACAACAAGAACTATTAAAATAAAGTTAAAAGCCTAAAATAAAGAAGAAAATTTAGGTTATGTCATAGCAAAAATAACTGACGTGGAAAATGAATCAAGGAAAGAAAATTTAAGGGTTATTGTACTATCTAAAAATAATGACCAAAAAAGGGGCCTCAACATTATATTTCTTTTTTTTTGTTGACTAAGAGTCTATTATTAACTTTATTTTTTATTAAAGCTTTTTATTTTCAAAACATATGCATGGATAATTTTTCAACACTGATCCTTGCAAAACCTTGTGTTCCAAATTTTTCTGCCTTTCCCCCACAATGCAATATGTGTTGAACATGTGTAATTCTTCTATATATATTTCCATAATTATCATGCTGCACAAGAAAAATCAGATCAAAAAAGGAAAAAAATGAGAAAGAAAAACAATATGCAAGCAGACAACAACAAAAAATGAAAATACCATTCAACATTATATTTCCAGAAATCATAAAGAGAAAACTGTCCTAGAATCAGGGAACAAATGGAAAAAGGAAAAATATATATATACTGATCACCTTCTAAATACCCAACTGAAAATTATTTGTAGCATTATAAACAAAATTCAAAATTTCTTTTTTTTCTTTTTTGTTATACTTTTTTATATACAAAATATGTGCATGGGTAATTTTTCAACATTAATCCTTGCAAAACCTTCTGTTCCAACTTTTCCCCTGTTTCCCCCCACCCCCTCCCCTAGAAGGCAGGTAGTCCAATTCATGTTAAATATGTCAAAGTATATGTTAAATACAATATATGAATACATGTGAAGGGCTAGAACTGAGCGGATGTACTTGACCTAGATGCAAGGTAATCTAGCACTTAGGGCTAATTACCAATTGGACAATTCTCTGTTAACATGTTTGGAGGATGACCCTACTCAACTCTATGCTGGCTCTATCTGTGGGTATGGTGAGAGAAGGGAGGAGAGATCAGCAGGTGGAGTAGGAGGAGGATCATTCTTTTGGCGGTGGAGAGAGAGGAAGGAGGTGTGGAAATTGCTAGATCTAATTCCCTGACTGTGACCCCAAAAGACCAAGAATAAAGACTTTTGCTTATCCTGACTCCAGCTGATTTTAAGATATCCAGGGATACAGCATATACATATGTATACAATTCTTTGTTTCACAGGAAAGATTGGATTTAGAAAGAAGGTAAAAATAACCTGGGAAGAAAAAAACAAAAATGCAAGCAAACAGTAACAGAAAGTGTGGAAATGTTATGTTGTGGTCCATACTTATTTCCCAGTGTTCTTTTGCTGGGTGTAGCTGGTTCTGTTCATTACTGATCAATTCGAACTGATTTGGAACTTCTCATTATTGAAAAGGGCCACGTCCATCAGAATTGATCATCATGTAGTATTATTGTTGAAGTATATAATGATCTCCTAGTTGTGCTCATTTCACTTAGCATCAGTTTATGCAAGTCTCTCCAAGCCTCTCTGTATTAATCCTGTTGGTCATTTCTTATAGAACAATAATATTCCATAACATTCATATACCACGATTTACCCAACCATGAGCATCCCTTCAATTTCCAGTTTCTAGACACTATGAATATGGCTGCCACAAACATTTTTGCACATACAGGTCCCTTTAATATCTCTTTGGGATATAAGCCCAGTAGTAGCACTGCTGGATCAAAGGGTATGCACATTTTGATAACTTTTTGGGCATAATTCCAGATTGCTCTCCAGAATGGTTGGATCTGTTCACAACTCCACCAACAATGCATCAGTGTCCCAGTTTTCCCACATCCCCTCCACCATTCATCATTATCTTTTCCTGTCATCTTAGTCAATCTGAGAGATGTGTAGTGGTATCTCAAAGTTATTTTCAAAATTCACAATTTCCAGGTCGACCCTCCCCCCAAAAACACACCAAAACATACTACAAGATCATACATACCTTAGCAGACACTAATTTGGAATATAATACTCTAAAAGGCAAAGAATATAGACTTAGAATCAAAAATTTATCCAGAAAAATAAATATAATCCTAGGAGAGGAAAGTGTATCTTTAATAAAACAAAGTATTTCTAAACATTCTTGATGAAAAGACCAGAGCTTTATAGCAACTTAGATGTGCAAAGGTAGGAAACACGATAAACATTAAAAGATACACATAAATGAGCAATCAGGAGAGACTAAATAAGGATAAACTCCTTACATCCTGATCCATGTGTTTCTTAACATAAGGGATATTATTAGGGAAGATAGAGTCTAGTTATATAAAAAGCCCAAGAGTGATTTAGTTGTGAATTAATGATCTTAAAAGAAATTAAAGGGAAGAATAAGAAGAATGTACTGAGGAAGAGGGAAAGGGGGAAAGAAAGATTAGGAAAAATTATCTCTTAATTGAGACTTATAAGGAGAGGTCTGTAGAAACAATGTGGAAGGAATGGGGAGGAGTGGCTGATGCTTAAATCTTACCCTCTTCTGAACTGGTCAAAGAAATGTAGAAAATACACACATATAGTTGGGATTAGTTCTAAAGAAAATAAGAGATACAAAAATATTCATAGGTCTTTTTGCAGAGGCAAAAAAATGAAAATATCAAAAAATGAAACCATTAATTGGGGAATGGCTAAATAAATTATGACATATGAATATTATAATATTGTAAGAAATTATGAAGATGATGATTTCAGAGAAATATAGAAAAACTTGCATTAATTGATATAGAATGAAGTGTTCATAACCCAGGAGACCAATTTATACAAAGCCAACAATATTAAATAAAAGGTTTTAATAACTTTGAAAAACTTAAGAACCCTGTTTAGTGAAATGACCAATCATGATTCCCAAGCAATAATGATGAAATGTGTCACTCATCTCCTGATAGAGAAGAGAAAAACTCACATTGCAAACTGAGGTATTATTATTTTTGCAAATGACCAATGTGTATGTTGTTGTTGTTCGTCACTTTGTGACGCTATTGGAATTTTCTTGGTGGAGATACTGGATTGGTTTGCCCTTTTCTTTCAGAAAAGTGAGGAGAAGAGGGTTAAATGACTTGGCCAGCATCACACAGCTAATAAACGTCTGAGGTCAGATTTGAACTCAGGAAGATGAGTCTTCCAGACTGGTACTTTAAATACTGTGCCACTTAGCTGCCCTTTGTTTGACTCACATGTCTGTAATATGGGGGAAAAGGGGAGGAGCAGGAATGCAGAAAAGGATGGAAGGAAGGGAGGATGTAAGGGCCCTTTAAATGGGCGGACACAGTGCATCGGGAGATTGAGGCCCAGAAGTAATTTCTGTGGATATTAGGACTGCCCTTGGGCGGGATCCTGGCCATATTGAGATAGTTTCATAATGGGTGACTCTCTCGCTGATTGGCTGTGTGTGTGACCTCACAGGCCCTATGTAAGCCCACTGCAGGCAGCAACCGCCCTCTTTAACCTCGTGCTGTTCACCCTGGCTCCTAGCCTGGGTGGCCAAGCCAAGATGGGTAGCCAAAAGAGGTAAGGGTTTTGGTAGTGAACACGTGGGTCTTCTGACCAGGTGTTCACTCGGGAACCAACAAGTCAGGGCATCAGTTAGGGCATTATGTGAGTAGGTATAATAAAGACTTTTAAGATTACACGTGGCTGTTCTTGAGTGCGCTACCGGTTATTAAGCTATAGATTCAAGAGATTGTGGCCAGAGACCTTAGAAGGCCTCAGAGGAGGCGAGCCGGGTAGAGCTCACACTGCAAAGGACAGTGGTCAAAGGTACTCTGGTGGGTCTAGGACAGACTAGTAATTGTAACTGCCAGGAGAGCACGTTACAAATGGCGCTCAACGTGGACGCATCAGAAATTATCAGGTTTTGAAAATATTTAATATTCAGAATTAAGATTCTGAAAGATCCGGTAGAAACAGCCACTTAAGAGGGAAGACAGAGAAGCAATATGGACCCAGGTAAATCTGGGATCAGACTCAAGGACACAGCTGAACATAATGCTTATTATATAAAGAGGTTAAAGAGCCAGATGGAAGATCTTTTAACAAAGATCACCACTGAAGAACAGCAGGAAGCTTGTAATCAAGCTCCGAGAAGGCTATCCCCACACCCAGTAAATATAGCTCGGAGAGGGAGCAACCTAGAGCTAGTGCGTATGTATGACAGTATAGAGTATAAAATGCCACAGCAAGAGTTGCTGGAATTGCAGGTTAAACTACAGATTGAGCTAGAGAAAGAAGAAAAAGCTAGGTTACTACAGATAGAACAGGAAGAGTTCAAACCAGTGGCAGAAACTAAGGAAGGAAATAAACGAACCACATGGATTTCAGTTGTAGAAATTCTTCTTAGCGTTTTGTTGGTTTACCTCGTGCATTGTTGTTTTGAGGAATTTATTGATTACTCTTCCATTGAGAAGAAGTTTAGTTCTTTTTATGTGCAAAGCTCAGGTTGGATTTTAAATCAGCCTTTGGGGGATTTTCCAATTCTTCTTCCCTCTGCCTCACCTTCTTGGGCCAAGGGAGAAGGGGGAGGAGGAAAAGGAAGGGTGATAATACCATCTGCACTGCCCATTAATCCATTCAAAACTCCTGTGTCTTCATCTCAAAGGACAGGAGTAGGCTTTATACCCCAAGGCAAAAAGGAATTGTGGGGTATTGAGTATAATCAGAAAAATTTTAAAAATACAGTTCCGTTAATTTCTAAGAAACCTTACAGGGATAAGGCCTTGCAGTTAGAGAGAGTGGAGTTTTATACTTATAAAACTGCTAGGATCGTCTTTGGAGAGTTGGAACTCCTCTTTTCTTACCTCGTGGATTTTCCACTTCCACAGGTGAGCTTGATTTCCCAACCCCTTACGGGTACTTATAAAACAGTGTTTATGTCTAGAATGGGTTGGAAAATTGCTGTTTTAATCACTAGAATAAATAGACAGTGTGTGATCTTTGACCCAGGAGGAAAAGCGATATCAGATTTATTGATTCACACTCCTGGAGTACAATTCGGTATCAGAAACTCAAACTTTGATTTTTAGGCAAAAGAATTCAGGAATATAGCCGAGTGTTCTTTTTTCATTAACTGTATGAGTGGATTTTTTAAGACCAATGGACATTATGGCTTCATTCCAATCTGGAGAAGCAGCTAGACATGTGATCAACCATTTTTCTATTGTAGAAATTTCACATGCATTTAAGACAGTTATGGATTGGCTTACAAATACTTTGCCTTTAGGTGTTTTTGCATTGAATTTGATTTTGCACATTCCATTGGCATTTCTTATAATCCTATTAGTAAAGTCATTACTGCACAGACTATCTCCAAGATCTTCTCTTCTAAACAAGAGAAGGGAATTTTGGGATATGTGATTGCTTACAATTTTTAAACTTTGATTTTACATTTTTAAACACTTTTGATTTTACATCTTCAAAGTATTTTGATTTTACATTTTAAAGTTATTTTGGTTTTATATTTTTAATCTATTTTGGTTTTACACTTTTAAATTATTTTGGTTTTACATTTTTAAATTCTTTGCCTTTTACCTTAGCAATGCACTTCGGGCATACACAGAAAGTGCAGCTAAGTGACAGACTGACTAACTTTTGTCTGACTTTTGTTAATCTCTTTGACAACAACTTTGTTTCCACTGTGATGTGGAAAGGCCTGGATGGCATTTGGAAAGGCCCAAGTTGGGCCCCGGGGACATTCCTTCCTAGGTGCAGATCCAGCAGCAGAGTTCATCCCCACCAGAGACATTTGTAACCTGGGGATCCAAGAGAAGGACCAGACAACAGTCCAGAGAGACCAGCCAGATGTCCGCAGCCCTTCAGACGCTGATGGCAGCGATGCCCCTCCTGACCGTGACACCAGAGACAGCAGACACAATTCCAGTGTTGCAGCTGAGATGGACTGTTTTGGCTGATACGCAATATAAAGAAAGACTGTAAATGGACAATGGGCCTGCTTGCTTCTCCCATGGCCACTTGCCATATGGTGGCCTGGGGAGAGGCTTTGCCCTATGCTTTCTATTGAAGGACTATGCTTTTAAATTAGTGGGTGAAAAACCAACACACCCACCTGCCATTGTTATTGAGACAATGTTACTGGACATGACTTTGCTTATGTGCACCTGTGAAACTAGAATTGTTCTAGAATTGTGAAAAGTGCAATAGAGAATTGTGATAAGCTAGAATTGCTCTAGAATTGTGAAAAGTGTAAAAGAGAATTGTGATAAGCTAGAATTGCTCTAGGATTGTGAAAATGCAATTGAGAATTGTGATAAACTAGAATTGTTCTAGGAGTGTGACAAGTGCAATTGAGAATTGTGATAAGCTAGAATTGTTCTAGGAGTGTGACAAGTGCAATTGAGAATTGTGATAAGCTAGAATTGTTCTAGGAGTATGAAAAGTGCAACAGAAAATTGTAAGAAACTAGAATTGGTCTAGAACTGTGATAAATGTAACTAGAATTGTGACAACCTACCTACTGATATTTGTTAACTAGAATTGTGATGTTTTACCTTGTTGACTTCCCACCTCAGTGTTGACATCCTACCTCATTGGCATCCAATCTCTTTGGCCTATTATCTCGAGTATGACTTTGATGAATGGGTTGAACATTTGGGCCACTGTTGAGCCTGGTTCTCATTGTCATACTTCTGTTTACTGATTTGCTGCTTTGTACCTCCTTGGGCATAACACTCTGTCATCTCATGGATCAAGTGAACTATAGCTGGTGCTAAAAGTTTAGCTTGATGAGATGTGCGGTTCCCGCAAAACAAGAGAAAGGGAATTGTAAGGGCCCTTTAAATGGGCGGACACAGTGCATCGGGAGATTGAGGCCCAGAAGTAATTTCTGTGGATATTAGGACTGCCCTTGGGCGGGATCCTGGCCATATTGAGATAGTTTCGTAATGGGTGACTCTCTCGCTGATTGGCTGTGTGTGTGACCTCACAGGCCCTATGTAAGCCCACTGCAGGCAGCAACCGCCCTCTTTAACCTCGTGCTGTTCACCCTGGCTCCTAGCCTGGGTGGCCAAGCCAAGATGGGTAGCCAAAAGAGGTAAGGATTTTGGTAGTGAACACGTGGGTCTTCTGACCAGGTGTTCACTCGGGAACCAACAAGTCAGGGCATCAGTTAGGGCATTATGTGAGTAGGTATAATAAAGTCTTTTAAGATTACACGTGGCTGTTCTTGAGTGCGCTACCGGTTATTAAGCTATAGATTCAAGAGATTGTGGCCAGAGACCTTAGAAGGCCTCAGAGGAGGCGAGCCGGGTAGAGCTCACACTGCAAAGGACAGTGGTCAAAGGTACTCTGGTGGGTCTAGGACAGACTAGTAATTGTAACTGCCAGGAGAGCACGTTACAGGAGGAGAATAAAAATTAATCAACTCAAGATACTTAAGCATTTTTGGTGTGCTATAAGCATTAAGCTAGTTGATGATGATGATAATAATAAATATGATTAATCATTAATTATATAACTAATTATATTATATAATTTAGAATCATTGTTATTATCAATATTATACTATCTAATATAAAGATGGCTAATAGTTTAAGGACTCCAGGACAGCTCAACCATGATTAGCAAGCAACAGCTGTTAATAATAATCCTGAAGATAGAATGAAACCTGTTATACCATTAGGCTGCCTAGAGACAATAGATCAAATTTTGGAGAGGCAGAATTTTTGGGACTAGCGTCATCATCTTGTTTCTATTCCACTTGTTGTGGAAGGAGGGAAAGAAAATGAGCCAAGTGAAACTTTTGGCAAATAAATTATGGAATTCTGCTGTCCCCTTGATGATTTTCTCTACATTATATTTTCCCTGGAGAAGCTTTGTGTATTGAACTATGCTGTGAGATACCTGAGGTCATAGGCACAGAAGGTTTGGACAATGATGAGTTTGTTACAATATGAATAATAGTCATATTTTGGAAACATTTTCTTTTTTTCTAGGTTGTGCATATGCCAACTGTCTGAAGTTGTGAAACTTATAAACAAAGAAAAATTAAAAAGGGTTAATATTATACAACTGACCATATATGTCATTTGGTCATCTGAGCACTCAAGTAATCCATTTCTGATTTATGTCCAATTTGTCTAATGAGAGATAGATGTTCTTTAACCTTAGTGCAAAAGGATCCTTATTATCAAAGTATGTTTCCAGTTAATTTTTCAATTGTTTAATTCTTAGTTAAACTTGAGGGAATTTAACACAATCCAATAGAGGCAGAATAGGATGGGCATGGGCCATTTGGCTTCCAAAAGTTTTCATGAAAAAAATACAGTGGAAGATTATTTCTGTGGATTTGTAACTAGGACTGTCCCCTTTAAAGTTACATCCCAAAATCCTAGGAAGGGGCAATCTCTCATTGAATATAGTCTAACAGGAAAGTTATTCATTTGTTGGGTTTGTTAGATGCTTTAACATAATATTGGAAAAAACAAACAAGCTTTGTCCAAGTGTGCATGTTTCCGTGTGTAACAAGGAACCACTCTAAATTCTTCAATCAGTGTATAGTTTAGGAGAAATACATTGTTACTTGGAAGAGACTGATGTCCAGTTAATTCTTCCAAAATCCTTTTAATACTTTAAACCTCTCCATCATCCTTCTACTTCCAACCAGGAAATGTCATTGAAACTTTAAACTAATTCTAATCTCAAAGGACTCCTGATTCTTCAACCTCAGCTCTCCCAAATTTCCAAAAAGGCTATAAAGTGGACCAATGATTACTTTATCATTTATGGGTATGACAGACTATTGACACCATTTGTTTCTGAGGCCTAATAAGCAGCTTGTTTGGCTGTTTAGGAAGAAGAGGAGAGAAACAGGAAGGTTTTACAAGTTCATAAAAGGCAGCTTGGTTTAGCAGAAAGAGTATTGGGTTTAATCATGAAACCCAAATCTTGTGAGAATCAAAATGACTCCGTTTTGTGAAAAACCTCCATTTTTGAGACTTCAGTTTTGTTTTCCTATAAATCACCTGATTTGGGGTAATACTTCAGAAAGTCACAAATCTAACCTTCAATAAAAAACCAGACAATACAATTCCACAACTTATTTTGTATCCTTTTTATTGTTTTCTTTTAATGCATAAAATTTGTGCAAAAACTGTATTTAGGGTCCTTAGCCTGCTGAGGGGCAGTGAACCAGATTTATTCCATAACTGTATAACTTGCAAATAAATCACATATCTGTGATTTTACAAAGACTGAGTTGAAGAGTAACAAAGTCTAATAGAGAACAGGCTGTACTCAGAGTCAGTAGACCTATGTTCAATCCTGGCTCTGATATTGATAAGCAACAGGATGCCCTGTGCCTCAGTTTTCTAGTTTTTGAAATAAGGGCCAAAATAATACTATCTCACATAGCTGTTGGGAGACAAACACTTTTCATACCTTGAAGAACTTGAGCTATCCTAATGGAACAACCTTATCTAGAGATAAAAAAAGAAATCATTCTTCTTTAAGAAGTTTATATTCTATGGGAGGAGAGATGTAGGCAGAAAATTAAATTTTAAAAATAGATAAAATAATTTCCAGAGAGAGGACACTAGCAAGTGGGGAAATCAAACAGAAAAAAATAAAAGGGGCATTTGGGGCAAAACTAGACAGTTCAAGAATCAAAAGCTGAAAAATCACAAGGAAAAGGTCATGAAAAGTGATGAAGATGGAAGATGTAATGTTGTGTATAGGGAAGATCAATTAGGATGTGAAATGCATAGAAAATAATGTGTCTGGAGTGATAGTCTGGAACCACACTGAGAATGGCTTTAAATGGAAACAGAGAAGTCAAATCTTTGATCCTGGAAGTCAGAGAAAGCTCATGAACTTTAAGAGTAGGGGAACAATATAGTTCAATATTAGGAAAACTATTAGCATAATTGACTATATCAATAACCAAATTAACAAAAACCATATGATCATCTCAATAGATGCAGAAAAAGCATTTGATAAAATCCAACACCCATTCCTATTAAAAACACTAGAAAGTATAGGAATAAATGGACTTTTCCTTAAAATAGTCAATTGAATCTATTTAAGGCCATCAGTAAGCATCATATGTAATGGTGATAAACTGGAACCATTCCCAGTAAAATCAGGAGTAAAACAAGGTTGCCCACTTTCACCATTACTATTTACTATTGTATTAGAAATGTTAGCTTTGGGGGAGCTAGGTGGCGCAGTGGATAGAGCGCCAGCCCTGAATTCAGGAGGACCCGAGTTCAGGTCTGGTCTCGGACCCTTGACACTTCCTAGCTGTGTGACCCTGGGCAAGTCACTTGGCCCCAACCTCAGGGAAAAAAAAAAGAAATGCTAGCTTTGGCAATAAGAGATGAAAAAGAAATTAAAGGAATTAGAGTAGGTAATGAGGAAACCAAACTATCACTCTTTGCAGATGATATGATGGTATACTTAGAGAACCCCAGAGATTCCACTAAAAAGCTATTAAAAATAATCCACAACTTTAGCAAAGTTTCAGGATACAAAATAAATCCACATAAATCATCAGCATTCTTATACATCACTAACAAAATCCAACAGTAAGAGATACAAAGAGAAATTCCATTTAGAATAACTGTCAATAGTATAAAATACTTGGGAATCTATCAACCAAGGGAAAGTCAGGAACTATATGAGCAAAACTACAAAATACTTTCCACACAAATAACGTCGGATCTAAATAATCTAAACAATTGGAAAAATATTAAGTGCTCCTAGATAGGTTGAGTGAATATAATAAAGATAATACTACCTAAACTAATCTATTATTTAGTGCTATACCAATCAGACTCCCAAGAAACTATTTTAATGGCCTAGAAAAATAGCATCAAAATTCATCAGGAAGAACAAAAAGTCAAGAATTTCAAGGGAACTAATGGGGAAAAAAATGAAATTAAAGTGGCCTAACTGTACCTGATCTAAAAAATATATTATAAAGCAGCAGTCACCAAAACCATTTGATATTGACTAAGAAATAGACTAGTTGATCAATGGAATAGGTTAGGTTCATAGGACAAAATAGTCAATAACTATAGTAATCTAGTATTTGACAAACCCAAAGATCCCAGCCTTTAGGATAAGAATTCATTATTTGACAAAAATTGCTGGGAAAATTGGAAATTAGTGTGGCAAAAACTAGGCATGGACCCGTACTTAACACCATACACCAAAATAAGATCAAGATGGGTTCATGATTTAGGCATAAAGAATGAGATTATAAATAAATTAGAAGAATAGGATAGTTTATTTCTCAGACCTGTGGAGGAGGAAGGAATTTGTGACCAAAGAAGAACTAGAGGTCATTATTGATCACAAAATAGAAAATTTTTGATCATATTAAGTTAAAAAGCTTTTGTACAAATAAAACTAATGCGGACAGGATTAGAAGGGAAGTAATAAACTGGGAACACATTGTTACAGCTAAAGGTTCTGATAAAAGCCTCATCTCCAAAATATATAGAGAACTGACTCTAATTTATAAGAAATCACACCATTCTTCAATTGATAAATCGTTAAAGGATATGAACAGAAAATTTTCAGATGAAGAAATTAAAACTATTTCTAGTCTAGGTGTTCCAAATCATTGTTGATCAAAGAAATGCAAATTTAGACAACTCTGAAATACCACTACACACCTGTCAGATTGATTAAGATTTCAGGAAGAGATAATGATGAATGCTGAAGGGTATGTGGGAAAACTGGGACACTGATGCATTGTTGGTGGAGTTGTGAAAGAATCCAGCCATTCTGGAGAGCAATTTGGAACTATGCTCAAAATCAAACTGTGCATACCCTTTGATCCAGCAGTGTTACTACTGGGCTTATATCCCAAAGAGATATTAAAGATATTAAAAAAAATGTTTGTGGCAGCCCTATTTGTAGTGGCCAGAAGCTGGAAATTGAATGGATGCCCATCAATTGGAGAGTGGTTGGGTAAATTGTGGTATATGAATGTTATGGAATATTATTGTTCTATAAGAAATGACAACAGGATTAATACAGAGAGGCTTAGAGAGACTTGCATGAACTGATGCTGAGTGAAATGAGCAGAACCAGGAGATCATTATACACTTCAATAACAATACTACATGATGATCAGTTCTGATGGACATAGCTCTCTTCAACAATGAGAGGCACCAAATCAGTTCCAATTGATCAGTAATGAACAGAACCAGCTACACTCAGCAAAAGAACACTGGGAAACGAGTATGGACCACAACATAACATTTTCATTCTTTCTGTTACTTTTTGCTTGCATTTTTGTTTTTTTCTTCCCAGGTTATTTTTACCTTCTTTCTAAATCCGATCTTTCCTGTGCAACAAGGAAATGTATACAAACAGATATGTATATCGTATTTAACATATACTTTAACATATTTAATATGTATGGGACTACCTGCCTTTTTTGGGGGGTGAGAAACAGGGGAAAGGTTGGAACAGAAGGTTTTACAAGGGTTAATGTTGAAAAATTACCCATGCATATAAAAAGCTACAATAAAAATAAAATTTAATTTTAAAAAGTAGGAAAAAATTGTCAACCATTTGCTTTTAGGAATATCAGTGAAGTAGCTTCTTTGAAAAATGATCCAGAGAAAAGGAGACTGATATTTAGTATAATAATTAGAAGATTGTTTAAATAGTGCAGATGAAAAGGACCCACATGTTCAAAAATCTTTGTAGCAGCTCTTTTTGTGGTGGAAAATAATTGGAAATTAATTAGCTGGCCATCAATTGAGGAATGGCTGAATAAGTTATCTATATGAATGTAATAGACTATTATAGTTTTATAAAAAATAATGAGCAGGCTGATTTCAGAAAAGCCTGGAAAGACTTACATGAATTTATTCTGAATGAAGTAAGCATAACCAGGATAACACTGGACATATAACATCAAGATCATGTGATGTTAAACAATGACAGACCGAGTTCTTCTCAGCAATACATAGATCCTGGAGAATTCCAATAGACTTGAGATGGAAAATGCCATCTGCATGCAGAGAGAGAATTATGGAAATTGAATGTAGATCAAAGTATGTTATTTTCACATTTTTTGTTTGTTTTTTTCTTTCTCATGGTTTTTCCTTTTAAATTGGATTTATCTTTCATAACATGACTAATATGGGAAAATGTTTTAAATGATTGTACAGGTCTAGCCTATATTGGATTGTTGACTATCTTGGGGAGGGAAGAACTAGGAAAGGGAGGGGAAAAAGAAAATTTGAAACTCTAAATCTCACAAAAAAAATGAATGTAGAAAGCACTATTTACATGTAATTGGAAAAATAAAATGCTATTGAGTTAAAAAAAATAGTGTAGCTAAGAGGTCCTAAATTAAGATAATGATAGTATGAGGCAAGAAAAAGAGAACCACATAAGAGAGTAGACTTATCTTGGCAACTAACTGGATGTGAGGAATGATGGAAAGAGTGGAATTGTAAATGACTTCAGAGTTGTGAATGTCAGTGCCTACAAGGGTTATGATACCTATATCATAACAGTTAACAATAGTTTCATTGATATAAATCTGATTATTTTTTGGAAAGCAATTTCATTTGGAAACTACATAACAGCTAAACACATTTCTCAGACTTCTAGGGAATGTAAATGTCACTTAGTCCAATCTCCTTATTTTATTGGTTAGAGAAATTAAGAGGCTTGCTCAGGAACACATAGCTTATTTACTGATTGTGAGAACACCCAAATTCAGAATTCCTAACTCCAAGTCACTTTGATTATATCACAGAGCCTCCCTACATGAATAACTTGGTTTGGTTATTGTTCTCTCTCAACATCTATCAAAAGTTCAAGATATTTTCTCAACTAAAGCAAATTTCTTCCATTACTAGGAAAATGAAAGTTTTCCTGTTTTCATCCATGCTTGTTCTTGTTTTCTGTTTATGGGTTTTCATGTTGACACTAATCAAACCAACCACTTTTCCCCACTACTCTCCCACTCCCATCTCCACAGCTGTCAGGAAGACTTCTGTACTTTTAAAATATGTTCAAAATTAGAGTATCATCTCTCTCCCTCTCCTTCCCTCCCTCCCTCTTTCTCTCTCCCTCCATCTTCCATCCTCCATCTTTAAGTCTCTCTCTCTCTCTCTCTCTCTCTCTCTCTCTCTCTCTCTCTCTCTCTCTCTCTCTCTCTCTCTCTCTCTCTCTCTCTCTCCACTGTCTAGTTTTGATCACTGGTTAAATGAAACTGGAGTAGCAGGTTGAAATGTCTTCTAAGCAGCTTAATAAGTACAATGAAAATAAAGTGCTTTTTGGCCTTGTGTAGACACAGACTCTGAGATTTATGGGAGTTGGCTTGAGCTTGTGATCCAATGAAGCTCCCCAAATCTGCAGCAAACCAGAGCGTCAGGCCCTGTGGGTGCAAAGACCAGCATTCAGGCAAGGTTCCTTGGAGTATCTTTAAGATCTTAGATCATATAAAACAGTCCCCTCTCATAAAAGCACACACAAACTTACCATTGTTGAGTGTTTTTTTAATAGAATCAGAAACAAATTTGTGACCCTGTGGCCTGGAGGTGGGAACACTATCTATAAACTCACCCAGACATAGAAACGCATTCTGTCTGTCAGTAGGAGTTTTTCAATGAACATATGCATTTTTTAAAAAGGGGGGGAAGGGAACCAAGTTAGGCCAAAATTTTTTACATGCCACAGCTCATTTTATACACTTTAAACCTTGTTAACATTACTAACAAGAAAGTTAAAAACTTAGAGCTATAAAAAGAGGAATGCTCCTGCTAACTAAATAAATATATGTGTGAACTTTGGGCTACACTCCATGCTCTGGAATGCCTCATGCTTGTTCAAAAGAAAAAAAAAAAAAAAAAAAAAAAAAAAAAAAAAAAAAAAAAAAGATCGAACTTTGGGTTATAAACTCTCTAATCAGCCCATAGAGTTTTTCTGTGCATGTTTCTCAGCCTTTCAGTTGACTGGACCTTTCTCAGGATTCAAATTTACATGCTTTGTTGAATTTTTGATCAGCTGTAAGCTCTGAAGATTTTTCAGTTATTTCCCTAGCTTTAGAAATATTGAAGAAGGCACATTAGGATTGTAGCAGCAGCCAAATAAAGATCCAGGTGAGGTGATATCCATTCAATAAGATAGGAAAGTTCATACTACTGAAGAATATGTTGCTTCCCAATTCCTCCATTCCACTGCTGTAAGAAAATGTAACACTTTCCCTCCAAATCTCAATCCATTTTCCAAAGGTCTCATAAAGAACTTCCTCTTTCCATTTCCCCATTTCCCAATATGGTCAGTTCCCACTTCCTCAGCACTGAACACCATTAGGTCACTTCCTGAGAATCTTCTCTACTTCCACTCATCTCATGAACCCCACCCAAGTTCTCCTTTCCAAATCTCCCCGGTTTTAAGTAGCATTGTTTAAGATCCAGATGAATCCATGTGATTATGAATTGGAGTTAGTCTATAAAAGATGAGGGGAACATGGGGAAGAAGTCATGATAACCCAAATGACAAGATTTAATGCAAGTATGATAAATAGAAATATGGGTGAGGTTTTGCCCCTACATGCCTGATTTCTGTGGTGTTTAAATCTTCCACAAGACAGCCTAGGACTGTAATCTGTGGCCTCTAAACTGTGATTTTATTTTATGACCTTTAGCAGAGCATAAGACTGAGATGACCTTAGTGTAAATCTCTAGTCTGGGATCCACTCTTGATTTACTTCACAACTTCTGAGTACTTATTTCTCTGATTCCTCTAGTTTGTCACTTAACAAGCAGGGGTTCTTAGAGTCCTTTCTTTGTAGCCAGGTGGGAGTTTTCAACATGAGATTTAGCACAATTCCCTAAGGATCATTGATTTAGAACTGGAAGTATTTTAGAGACTATCTAATCTAATATTTTCATTTTATAAATGAGGAAATTGTGGCCCAGGTAAGTAACATGAATTCTTTAATATGGTTAGTAGGAGAGCCAGCATTCAAACACAGAGATCCTTGTTCTAGATTCTTTAATCTAACCATGTACCACGCTTAAGTCCCACACTGCCTCTATTCCCTCATCTCATGTCCTACATTGTTAGGTTATGAATGAGAAGAGGTGTTGAAATCGTCCTAGAACACACTTCCATGAACTAATTTCTGTTTCTCAGAGTAGGACCACATTAATCTTGATACAAAAATAGATAGGTTTTTCTTGAATTTGAGACCGTCCAAGCTCAGGAATCTAAAATTAGGAATTGGTCTTGAGTTCCCTGCAGTTTCAGGAAACCTGAATTTAGAGAGAAAGTGAACCTGAATTTAGAGGAAATTGAACTTGCATTTACATAATGGTTACTATGTGCTTAATATGGATTCCACTTTCTTTCTTGAGTGAATACTCTGTTTTCATAGAGTACAGCTCTTATGTAGGAAGCTCTGCAACATTTATTCATGATAAAATGATGATATTTGCATGCAAAACTATATGGGAGACTACATCATTCACAAAAAAGACCTCTTTGATGTGGATGGACTCTGGACTGGATTTCCTTTGTGTTAGTGGTGAATGTCTCACATGTTATTACTTTAATGCTAATGGTCAGAAATCTGTCATGTGGCACTAGTTCTGTGGTTATAGCTGTTAAAGAATACATGATGATTGGACACTTTATTGGGTAAAAGTTGTCTCTTATAACAGCTATGATATGCATCTAATGAAAACTTATGGTATGTATCCCTTACTATATTATATATTGGTCAAATAATTCAAAAATACAATGAATATGGTCTGGAGTCAAATAGCAGGAAGATATAGGGCTGGATTGTTTTGGGGAAAATATAGTTATTTTAATGATCCAGGCCATTTCTGGGGCCATCTTTTTAAATACCACTAATGTTCTTTGAGGACTATTATATGATTGTGAGTCATGGTTCTGAAGAATGATATGAGGGATCAACCGATTAAAATGGATAAATGATTGTCACATATGAATGGGCTTTCTCATGTTATAGACAAGGTGAAACAGCTTAGGTAGCCAGGCTTTGCCTAGAGTCAAGAAAACTCATCTCCATGAGTTCAAATATGTCTCTCAGACACTAACTGTGTAACCCTGGGCTAGTAACTTAATCCTGTTTGCCTTAGTTCTCCATCTGTAAAATCAACTAGAGAAGGAAATGACAAATGACTTCAGTATCCTTCCCAAGAAAACCCTAAAGAATGTTGGATATGACAGAGAAATGACTGAACAATAATGAAATAGCTAAAAGAACGTGATCCAAGAAACATCTGAGTACAAAATGAAAATGACCTTACAACAAGGCAAGAATAATGGGTTACATGAAAATTAATAGATTAAGCACACTAATCCTGATTCTTTGCTAAACTATTGTGATTTTGAACTGCTTACTATTACCAATTTATTTATCTCTAAAATGAGAATTTTGAAAAGGACTGACAATCAAATGGACCTGAGTATGATTTGGAATATAAATACAATTTTGGAATTTAAAAGATGGAAAAGAAAAGAAAATTAGAACTTGCTTTTACTACCCCTTTAAGTATTGATTTTAAATATTTAATCACTCTAATGACAAATTTGCTTAGATGGAGTAGATATTGTGCATCAAAAAAGGAACAATTTTAAGTTAAAAAAAAAAAAAAAAAAGAAATAGCCAAGAAGGCCTAAAGGAAATAACTCACTGTGCCTTATACAAAGTAGGTTAATTTGTTGAATAATGGATAAAAATCAGGCAGTTCAGAGAAAGATTTTATTCTTGGTTCTCTTTTTAATTTTTCCTTCATTAATCTTACCTACTCTGAAAGTTTTGACTATTATCACCATGAAGATAACTTTTGAATCTGTATTGCCAGCCCTGCCTTCTCTTCTCATATCTAGACCACCTCTCTTAAATGTTTTCTGGATGTCCCTAAGAGTATGTTCTGCCAAGACTTCAACATGACCAAAATTTAACTCATTATTTCCTCCCCATCCCTTACCTAACTGGTTGATTTCCCTATTTCTAGTGTTAGGAGCACAAGTTCAAAAGAATCATCTTTAATTCCTCCTTTGCCCCTAATCTATAATAAGTTGTTAAGCCTTCTGCAGTAAGGGTGTTTCTTTTTCCATTTGCTATGGCTATTACTCTAGTTCAAGTTCTCTTTACTTCATCATAGGACAAATGAATCAGATTCCTAACTGGTCTTCCTGTCTAATCTCTACTCACTCAAATAATTTCTTTATACAATCATGTAGTATTTTCTTAAAGCCTCATCATATTGTCCCCTTGTTCAAAAACTATCAGTGGCTCTCAATTACTTGTTAAATAAAGTCCAAACTCTTAACTGTAACATTCAAGGCCATATCTCAATTTATCTGAACCTCTTATTATTTATATATTCTATACTCCAGCCAAATTAGGCTATTTGCTAAACCTGAGCATATCCTATTTTGTTTCCTTTACATTGTTTCCTCCAGCTAAAATACCACATTTCTTTCATCTGTGTCTGATTCCAATGAATTGTTTAAATTTAAAATGTTACCCCCTTCCCAAACCATTCCCTAATTCCCATAGCAGAGTAAAGCTAAAAAATCTAAATTCAAAATAGAGTTCTGATAGTTATTTCCAGGGGGACATAACTGGTGATGATCCTGGGCCTTATATAAAGTGAAGAAATTGGACTAGATTGCCTCTGAAGTTCCTATCATTCTGGATCTGTGATCCTATGGATAGAGAAGAAATAGACTTGATGAATTAGGATGTGGTCAATTATTGCTATTATGAGTATTAAGAAAAATGTTGAGGGGTATTAAACAAGTAAGCAAGACAATGATAATCATTATTTTAGAATGTAAGATCTTTTTGTGAACTTAGATTTCAAATTAAACTTCAATGCATAGACCTAGATAAAGACACTGTTTCTTTCGTCTTACATATTGATGGCCCCATACACACAAAATGTTATACATAATAGCTAATGTAAATAAATAATAATAATGATATCTAGTAATGAAAAAAAGTTCCTTAGTTATTGTGATGAAGGAAGGTTTCATCTAAGATTGGATTCCTGGTCTTTGAGGACCCTTCTACTTTTGAAATCCTGTGATTCTACTAGGAAGCAACTCGCATTGAGAAAGAATCTGTCCACAGTTAAGTTATGATTTATTACTAGATCAATTCATGCCAACTTGGGCTCATTTTGAAATACTGTAGTGTTTCTTAATATTAAAGAGTTGACTTTTCCTGATTTTAGATTTGGCTTTGGTGATTTATTTCTGCATGTAGAGGATATAAAAGGTATTTACTCCAAAGGGTTCTTAAACTCAGCCAGAAGGATTACAAACCCTAATAACTAATTCATCTTGGATATAAATTTGAAGAGAGGGGAAAAAAATGAGGCTTTTTAAAACCTAGAGTTTGTTTGTTCTGAGACAGGAAATAAAATGTAAAATAAATGTAAAAGTAAGGCTCTAAAATGTATAAATTCTCTTGGCTGAGGCACTGGGGTCAGATATATGAGGCATAGACTCCTATGCTGTCCAGCAGATCTAACCTTGTGGGATATTCACTGAGAACAAATGAGTGTGGAGGTAGGACGGGAGGCACAAGAAATAAAAAGTTAGCTTGTATTCTGAGGAAAGCTTTCAGAAGAGTTTTGGATTAATTGTGAATATTTTAACATTCTTCACTCATTTTCCTCAAGGAAAGCCTTTAATGCTGAGGCAAGAGAGGGCCAGAGAGCCCAGTCAGTGTGATTTCAGGAGCTCAAGAAGGGACCTCCTGTTCTTCCTTCTTACAACCCCTACGTACCTTCATTCCACATCTTTCTGAAACCTCCTCCCTAGAGAACAAACCTTTCATTCCACAATTTAAAATGAGAATACTCCTCTGATGTATAGTACATTAACAAATTGGAATAAATTGCTGATATTGGAGCCTTTTTAGAAAGGAGGTCTTGGCAAAGAAAGGCTTTTTCCGAAAGCAATGTGACCCAGTCTTTGATTTTTCCCATCTTTATGCACTCTGGCTCTGCTTAGGGAACTATCAGAAGAGCCTGTGATTCCTATGACCCTTATGTTGCCTGCTCCTGGTAGGAAGCCTAGTGGTAGTTCTTTCTACCCACCCCCGACATTCCACAAGAAAGGGAAAATCAAGTTGGGGCCAGAGCTGGGAATGAGATTCTAGACTTCTTCAAGAACACTGTGTTCTACTCTTCTCCTAACTCCCACTGAGAATCTATTTGACTAAAACTGGAGTCCCCATCAAACTTTTCCAAAGGCTGTTTTAAAGTTGCCACTTAATGGTCCTCATCATTATTTGTGATGCTTCCATGTTAAATATTTGAGGGGAAGAAGAAATAAAATTAGGAATAAGAATATTGAATGTTTCAAAGGCCTGTCTTATAATGAGCTGAATTTAAAATTATTTTTAAAAAAAATGTCACACTAACTGGGAGTTATTAAAATGTGCATGCAGGGTAACCTGCTGAGCTGCCAACTTTGTTCAAAGGGATATCCTGCCAATGGCAGCAACTCCTAGTTAGACTTAAATTGTATATAGTATGGAAACGATCATAATTTAGTCTTTCAAAGGCACTCACCACCAAAACCCAGAAACAGTTATGAGAGAGATCATGTTACTTCTTGTTAAGTTTGATTTTAAATGTTACATATATATATATAAATATATATATATATATATATATATTTTATATAAATATGAATATATAGAGAAGCAGTATGTCCTAGAAAACATAGATAGGATGGCAGACTGGAAGTCATGAAGACTTCAATTCAAATGCTGCCTCTAATAGCAGCTATGTGGCATAGTGAATAGAATGCTGGATCTGGAGTCAAAAAAAATCTGAATTCAAATCTGCCTCCAGACATGTATTAGCTGTGTGATCCTGGGCAAGTGATTTCTTCTATATAAGTTTCTGATTTCTCAACTGTAAAATAGGAAGAATATCAGCATCTACCTCCCAGGATTATTATGACAATCATATGATATGCTATTTGTAAAGTTCTTTGTAAACTTTAAAAGAGTAAATGCTATCATCATGATCATTATAATAATTACAATTATTACAGTTTTATTATTATTATTATGATTGACTGTGTGATAATGCATAGTACGACCTTACACTTAATCTCTCAGTAACCCAGGCAAATCCCTAGGACTATATAATACAGACAAGTTCTTGATCTGCATTGGGGAAGGAATTTATGCACTGGGAGTTCCCTGTGCTAATAAAGTTGCATGTCTAGAACAAAAGTAAACTCACAAACAAGTATATATATTCAAAAACTAGTTGGATATGTTTTAAAGAGCCAAAAATGATCATCCATCAATGTAATCAGAATCCTTTTGGAGACAAGAACGATTTATCTTCCCACATTGTGACACATTTAACTATCTAATTTAAATACAAATTCACATAAATCTCCTTGGAATCATTGTTGCTTCCTCAAGCTGTCCTGTGCTTTTAAGTGTAGCCCTTCAACTTACAGCGGGGCCACCCGTCAAGATGTTTTATGTGGTGAAGTAAATTCCTGAACACTTAATCTTCAGATTCTTTACCCACAATAGCACTTAGTCTCAATATCTCTGCTATTATCAGGAGGAAACAGTAAAGTGGGTTTGCATTGTTTTCCTTAAATATTATTTATGACTTCAGCTTAGAAAGAAGGGAAAGAGAATCAATAGGATGTGATGACTCAGTGGTTGGCTTTCAGATATGGTTATATCCTGCTCAGAGTCCTGTAGACATGAAAAAGACACTGAATTCATTTCTCTGGGAGCAAAACAAATATGATCACAGCTTATGGATCATCATAAATCCTAGTCAGAATATGTTCCCCAAGAAAGTCAAAGTAGTCCAAAGGATGTTTAAAGGATCTTAAGTCTTTTTGGCCAGCAGTGGATCTAGAAGAAGACCTAGGTCAAACCCGAGCTTTGCTATTTGGACAACTCACTTAATTTTTCTGAGGCACAGGTTCCTCATCTGTATAGTAAGAGGATTGAACCAGAAGGTTCTCGTTTTCCTTTCATCTCTAAATCCTATAACTGATTTCTTGATTTGTCCAATGTCAGAGCTCCAAAGCAGTCAGTTTCCTGAGTTCAAACCTGGCCTCAGATACCTGGGCAAGTCACATAACTCTGCTTGCCTCAGTTTCCATATCTGTAAAATGAGCTGGAAAAGGAAATGGCAAACATCTCCAGTATCTCTGTCAAGAAAACCCTCAAATGGGGTCAGGAAGAATAGAACATGTCTGAAATGACGGGACAGCAAAGACTGCAGAGTGTTATCCTGGTCTGACATCACTGTCTTATCAATACAGGGACTTAACATTGACATTTTTATGAGGGTCTAGAGACTAAACTGTATGTTCTATAGAAGCAGTCCTTCAGAGTAAGAACCAGTCTATAAGAATACAATAGAAGGAAGTCCATTTGTTTAGAATTTTCTTGTGGAAAAACCCCCCACAAAAACATGGTATTTGAATTTCTAGTACTAAGATTTTCTTTCAGAAATATAGATTAGCTCTTCAAGCATGGGATAGACCCATGAATTCGTTTCACTTCCTCACAGTTACCTGTTTTTCTTATCCAATACATATTTTAATAGGATTTCAATTATTTTATATTATAGAATAATAGAATTTCAGAACTAAAAGGAATATTAGCTTATTAATATTCTGACTTCATTCTCCCAGAATGCAACTCTACTATCTCTTTCTCTTAGAGTTCAAGGGGTACTCCTGAAGGGTACTGGACTTTTTTTAATGTTATTAGTTCAAGCTCCCATTAACTTCCACTGATTAAATGCCCCAATTCCATTTAATTTATTATCTTCTATTGGATTTTTACAAAGGGATATTTACTTTGAAAATATAATAAAAATAGTAATACCTCTATTTCCTCTCAGCACTTGGGTAGAGGGTGGCAGATTGTGGTGGGCTAATGCTTCTCTATACTTCTTTGGTCCCTGGGGAGAATAGATAAACAAAAGGATTGGTCCTATGTTAATTTCCAAATGCTTTATAAGTTCCTTTCTGAAATATTGTTGGGCTTGAGTCCCAAAGCCCTTTGATGTAGACTAAGTAGCTACAAAAACTGGCAAGTACTCTAAACCCAGACTGATTGACTGCTCAATCTCCTGACTTTTCAAAGCTTATCAGGTGGCAGCTAAATCTAATAAAGGCTTCACCTTTTTAGGTGAATAAACACAAAGAGGCAAAAGATCAGAGGCCCCTGTTCCCAGGTTATGGGATGACCTCAGATGAAGAGGATGAAGGCCTTGCTTTACAAGATTGTCTCTCACCAGCATGCAGACAAGACCAAAGGGATAGACAAAGATTGACTACTGACATTTGAATGTCCCTCTCTTCTGACTCTAATCAATCAAAAAATCTTCTCTTCCCCACATTCTAAGGAAACATTGCTCCAGAACCAATCACATACTGTCTACATATGCTCCAAAATCCATGTGAATACTGCAACATTCAGAGCTCTCTGAGCATGTTCCAAATGCCTGGGCTCCTTGCCCAGTCCCTTGTTAGATTGGAAATACTCTAGCTCAGGGGTCAGCAAACTACAACTTGTAGGCCAAATCCAACTCACAGCCTGCTTTTGTATGGCTTGGGAACTAAAAGTGTTTTTTACATTTTTAAATAAAGTTTTATTGTATTTAAAAGTTAAAAAATAAAAACCATTCTTAGCTCCCAGACTGTACAAAAGCAAGCAGCAAGCTAGTTTTTGTACCATAGTTTACTGACCTCTCATCTAACCTAAGGATTCATTTCATAGAAAGATCAATAAACTAAAAATGAGAGATTTTACATGAATTGTTCAAGGTCAAAGAATCATGGAGACTCAGAATTGGGAGAGACTTCAAAAGCTAACTCTTTAAATTCATGCCTGAAAATATTTCTTTCTAAAACAAACCCCAAAAGTTGTCATTTAGCCTTTGCTGGAAGGCCTCCAGTGGAGGAACATACTTTCTCTTGAATGGACTCATTATGATTTTGTGTATCTATAATTATGAGGAAGATTTTCTGACTATCAAACATATTTGCCTCCATGAAATTTCTACTCCTTTGTTCCTAATTCTGACTCTTAGAGCCAAGCAAAATAAAATTAATCCTTCTCACATATGATAACCTTCCAAATATTGAAGACGTATATTATGTATGTCCTGAATCTATAATTATCTGAGATAAGTATGAATGATAAGTGTATCTTCAATCAAGACTCATATGACATGACCTTGATGATTCTTTCACCCTCCTGGTTAACCTCCAATGAAGGCTTTCCAAGGTATCAAAACACTTCCAAAAATGTGGAGTCTAAAGCTGAATGCAATTCTCCAGATGTGACAAGGTCAGAGAACAGTTGGACTTATATCTTCCTAGAACTTCCTCTCCTCTCCTCCCCACTTTTAGCTTTTTCAAGAGCAATTAATTTGTTTGTTTGTATTTGCATTCCCAGAGTTAAGCACAATGGCTGGCACATTACTATGTGTTGCTGATCCAGTCTGACTGGGTCAAAACTTGAAGTTATTTATTCCTTTTTTGATGCTGTTCATAATGTTATATATATATATTGGGAAATGATTAAGCCATGTTCATAGGAGTCATATCTTAATAAGTATGTATTATGTGGCTCTTAATCCTTGCTCTTCTTTTCCCCAACCACTTGGATGACAACTTTCCATTCTCAGTTTTCACTTTAATTCTAAGTTTAATCTATATTCAATTCAGTTAAATTCAATAAATATTAATTCAATGTTGATGATGTACAATTCATTGCACTAGGTACTGAGTATAGGAAGAAAAAGAAATCTAGTTCTTGTCCTCAAGGGAATTATATTCTACTGAAAGGAAACACATGAACTCAGATAAATACACTAAGCAGATAGAAAGTAACTTGACTGACTGTGGTAATAGAATTGGGAAAGGCATTGGGTAGGAGATACCCACTTGAACAGCCGAATTCTTAATCTGTTCAATTGAAATAGCTTAAATTTAAACACAGCACACTAAATCTGAAAGAAGACCAGATGGATAAATAAACAAAACAAATCTATGATCAGCCTGAAAGTACCCAAAACTGATTGTAGACTGATTTTTTTTTTATTTTAGTAAATTCATTATAGAAGCTGTGAAGAATTCCAATCTAATATATCTTTTTCATGGTCCTAAGAGGCCTTGCAGTATTCCTAAATGATGCTATGATTGGATCTTATAATAACAAGAAGAACTAATTAACTTAAGAGATCTCTAAAACCTTGAACAATGTTTCCAGGAACATCTGCTTATTCATACCAAATGTTTCACTGATTTGAACCTGAATTTTGATGATTATTTTATGATGTTTTAATGGGCAAGAATTTCTTTGTCTCTTTAGATATACTTCCAAAACTATTACTTCCTGAACTATTGAGTGAATTGAAAAACATTTATTAAATACAGACTGTGTATCACACACTTTGCTAATTAATGGACAAAATATGTATATTGTGAAAATAGCTGAAGTGGGAGAATGCCTTTGATATTTCTAAAATAAGATTAAATTGGAACAGAACATTTGATTTAACATTTGGATATTATTTGGATGATAAAAAGCGAATGAGACAGCCATAGACAATTGAAACCATAGAGAAAAGAGAGATAATTTCATTAAAGGATGATCTTTAGAGGATAGTCTGAGGAAATTCCCATAATGCAAAACCACTTAGTAGAGTTAATAGAGTTGTTAGACCAGTGATACTCCCTTCCTTCTTCCTCAAGAAAAATATGAAAATGTATAAGCAATTTCCTTAAGTACTTGGGCAAAATCTTAATTAGCATTTGGTAGAGTTAACTGTGTCTGTGCTACAGAAAGAATAAAGAAAATTCAGTGATAATTTTGAAAATTTGCTTAGGATCTTATTACCTTTCTACAGAATTGCTTTTACTTTACCATAAATCAGAATTTGCAGCAGTAGAAAGGAACATAAGTACCCAAGATTATCCAAAGAATTAGATACTAGTAAGGCTGGGCTGATGGTCATTCTGCCAGTTCATAAAGGTATTTCTGCTGATGTCCTATGCAGTTATTCCTAAGATTCCTGTCATGTTCAAATTCAATTATAAATGCTATATTGGGAAATGACTAGGCCATGTTCACAGGATCATATTAAGTATGTATTATGTGGGTTTTAATCCTAGCTCATTTTTCAATTATAAAAATCCATATTTCAGAAGTTAGATTTATTAATTACCTTCACTAACATTGAAAGTGGAGAACTGGAAGAGACTTTATGGATACTCTGATCTAAAACTGCATTTTGCCTCTTTTGTATCTCTAGAGTTTAGCACAATATTTAGCACATAGTAGACATATAATAAATGTTTCTTGAATTGAATTTTTACAAATTAATAAAAAAGACACAGTACCAGGGAAGTAATTTATCTAAGGTCACTCAGCTAGCTCACAACAGAACCACATCTTTAAACCAGGTCTCTTGATTTCCAGTCTCATGTTATCTTTATGCCTCTTTTAGAATAGGACTGATTTTACAATACACCAACATAATTATAGCAACACTTCTTGTTGTAGCCAAGAACTGGAAATAAAGTAGATGCCCATTGATCAGGGAATGGCTAAATACTTTTTTTCCCCTGATATTCTTTGGAGCCATACTTGTTCATTATAATTCCATATGATAAATTTCCCTTTATTTTATTATCATTCTTAACATTTATTTTATTTTATTAATCATGAGTGAAAAATTTCTGGTTCTGCTATCTTCTCTTTGTATCAATTCATATAATTCTTCATCTTCTCCAATGTCATAAATATTGTCATAGTTATCATTCTTCATTTAGTGGGGGATATAGAAGGTAAAAAACACTGTATGATGTCAAACTTTGTTAATGCATTGCTTAGTTTGATTTAAATACTTTTGTTTCTTTTTTTCTCTTTCTATTTAATTATTTATGCTCAGGGGTGTAGGGAGAAAATACTGGGAAATTAAAGTGATGTAAAAACAAAAGCTATCAAAAGTTGGCAAAAAAGGGGGAGAAATAATTATGTTGGCCTGCTTTATTTACCATTACCAGATCAGCATAGTCAAATTGAAATATGACTCAGGAATAAGAGCATTTTATAACCCTTTTTGCAAGGTGTATAGGGAAAATAAGGCTTCAATATTTGAAGATAGACTATTTCAAAAATACTAAAGCATAATGCTACACAGTACGAGAATCAGGTTTCCAACTTACTATTATAAGTGAAAGCAGAAAATACTGTCATAGAACATTAAACATTTTTAGGACAATTTATATTAAGTATAGTCTAATTGTTCACATTCCAAAGTGAATTACAAAACCACTTTCATAAGTAGTCTTATGTGATCTTGGCCTCCACCAGGGAGTGCCCAGTGGCCTGCCACTTTTATGAGCAAGGCTGGAGCCAGAGAAAGTACAGCAGGAAATTCTGGATATTATGGGAATGCCCTCAAGCTATAGGTCAAGAGTAAAGGGGCTCAGAAGTAGACACAAGGGTAAAGAGATGTCTAGTTTAGGCCAAGTCAATTGTTGGAGATAGAGTAGTTCAAAGTATCTCCTGAGCTTCAAAATTACTCTAAGCCAGAGAATTTTAATGTATGTGTGTGATGGATCCCTGTAATCTGAGAATCTGGGGAAGCCTCTTCTCAGAATAATGCTTTTAAATATATAAATAAAATAATTAATGTATAAAATAAAAATAAAATAAATTGTATCAAAAAAAGAGCAGCATCTTGCTGTTCTTATCCCAAAGATTCTCCAGATTTCCAGGGTTAGCCCAAAGAGGTGACAGGCAGTTTTTATGATAATTCATTTTCTTAATATATTGTATTTTGAATGTAGGTCATCTATCATTGAAAATACACTAAGCTATTGGTGCTAAATATCTCTCCATTGTCCTTTAGGTCATTTTTAATTTCTTAGACTCCATGATGATAAATGGTTTGCAACCAGAGGGAATCAATAGGATAACATTTACCCTCAAAAAGTAGATATTTTCATAGATGAATAGCCTGGTATTGCTAAAAAAAATGCTGCAAAATTATCCAAAAATAAGCCATCTATTCTCTTCATTCTGTTTAGTTATGGTCTGATCTCATTCTCTATCTTCAGTGCCTGTCTCAAACATAAATTCTGATCTATTAAATCAATTATTGGCCATACAATGTTTATGCTATAATATAGAAAATAGATATTTTTCATCCATTTAGTTTTTCCTATATGGATGGTTAGGCCATTTTCTTTTGAATAACCTTAGGCTTTATAAGATTCGGAGACTATATGTGGCACATTAAACTGAATTTTCAAATACTTTGGAGTTAGAAAAAAATCTCTTATGCTATGTCTGGATAATGTTAATATAATTGATTAACTTTGATGAAAAAAATGAGCTAAACCAGCTATTTGACTGACTTGATAAATCAATGTCATTTTTTAAAAACAGAATTAACCAACCTGTTTGTGTAGTCTGAATCCAAAAGTTACTTCTGGACTTTTTCATAGCTTCTTTTGGAAATATTTGGGTTTTAAAAGGATTAGCAAAGTGGACTTTTCTAAAGTTTGAATAGGAGTTTTTCTTGAGATTACATAGCTTTTCAGGCAGATTGGTTGCTCAGCTTTGAAAGTAGAGGTGGTGACAGATGAGTCTTTATCAGAACAGCTTATAAAAAAGATCAAAAAGATGAATAAACTAGGGTCAGGGCTGTGAAAATGGTAGATCTTTTTGGGCCCTAAGTTACAACTTCTCTAATAAGTAAAATGAAGGCATATCTAAATAGCTCATCTTTTAGAGAGGAAGCAGTCATTTTAGGGCACATTTTCCATCAATGGCTTATGATGTGTATTTCTGAAAATTGAACTAAGAACTGTGAATCACTCCATAAATTTTAACTGAAACAATATGCTCCTGCTTTAAATATTTATGGTGTCTGTCTTTCTCTAGGCTTCAGATCCTCAGAAACATCTCATTTTAAGACATCCAAAAATTTTAAAATAAAGACAAACATTCTTTTTAAACTTTTTTTCTTTCAGCATCCACTTAAGCTAGAGAGGAAAATTTCCAACCAATTCAGATAAAGGTAAGGAAAGGATTTACTATGGAAAAGAAAGGAGCTTGTAAACTGAACAAAGAAAAAACTGCAGTGGTCAAGAGGGAAATACAAGAAAAAAAACAAACTATTGTTCATTAGGCTGAATGAGATAAAATATTTAGCTCTGGTTTCTGTTCTCAAGGCATTTGAAATCAAAGATATGAAAAAAAAGGAACACATATGTTTTCCCTATCTTTGGATAAATTAGTGGAAGTCAATCGAATAATGGTGAAGAGGTATCATTCTGAGAGTCTACATGAAAGTTCTATTTCAATACCTTGTTACAAGATGAAGGTGAATTTGGAGTACTCAGAGATTATGGGGACCTGAGCTCAAGTCCCTGAAGAATCAGCTAAGCTAGGAATATGGCAAATTTTCAAATATCAGAAGATTTAGTCATCTGAATTCAACCAAGTAAAATCAGGGAAGGCTAATCACCAGATGATTGATCATTTGGTGGTGATTATTTTGTTCAATTACAACAACAAATGAAAGCTAGTAGTCAAGATAGAGAGAAATTGTGATGTCCATTAATAATAAAAACAGCACTTTTAATTTCTGCAAAGCAATTAAAATATTATCTCATTTGTTATCACACTTACTCTGTATTGTGTTATCTTTACTCCAGTTTTACAGAAGAAGAAACTGTGGATCATTAAGATTAAAAGACTGGTCCATAGTTACACACAAGCAGTAGATGTATGAATCTGTGAAATCGAGTCTACTATTTCAATGCCAAGTCCATTGCTTTAATTCAATGAACTACCTACATTCCTCTTTACTGAGAAGTTTGTGTTGAAATATATATATATATGCATATATATATGTATGTATGTATATGCACACACACATGTGTAAATATCGCTCAGAGGTTTTATTTAAGAATTGGATATAATATTATGCAGCTTCATGATTTTTTTTTAAAGAGGAGAGTACTAATTGGGAAAGTAATTGTACTTTCATGTACAATGAGGAAAGAGAACCAAGAATACAGTTTGGGTGATAGCAGCTAATTATTCATTTCTAGCATCTTGGAAAAAAGGAAAGAGGAGAGAGAAAAGGAAGGGGGAGAGAAAAAGACAGATGCAGACAGAGAGAGACACAAAGAGACAGACAGAGCTAGGGTCCAGAGCACTGGCCAGAGAGACAAAGCTATAGGATTCTTGGCAGTTTACCTCAGTCTCCCACTTCATGACAAATAACACTCACTATATTTTCTGGTAGATGTTTTCCCTTTATGGGAATTGTGAGAATATTACATTAAGATTTGTCTCTCTCTACACCCAGAAAGAGAACTGTAGGAACTGAATCTGGACCACAACATAACATTTCCACTTTTTCTGTTGTTGTTTACTTGAATTTTGTTTTCTTTCTCAGGTTATTTTTCTTCTTGATCCAATTTTTCTTGTGCAGCACGATTACAGTATAAATATGTATGCATATGTTGGATTTAACATATATTTTAACATATTTAACATGTATTGGACTACCTGCTATCTAGGGGAGGGAGTGTGGGGAAGAAGGGGAAAATCTGGAACAGAAGGTTTTGCAAGGGTCAATAATGAAAAATTACCCATGCATATGTTTTGTAATTTTAAAGCTTTAAATCTTAAAAATAAATGAATGAATGAATGAATGAATAAACAAGGCTATCCCTAAATAAATAAATGGGCTGCCTAAAAGAAAAAAAAAAAAAGAATAAACTTCTGAGAGCTGCTAAAAAAAAAAAAAAAAAAGATTTGTCTCTCTAAATCCCTCTCCTTTTGCTTATTGGCTGATAGGTAAGTAACTATTATGATTTATTCGTTTGTTATATCCTAATTATTTTATACTTATGATAGAATACTGATCTTGGAGTCAGGGAGATCTAAGTTACATTCCTGACTCTTTTTGTGGTCTTAGGCAAGTCATTTAAACTCTTTCAGCCTTATTTTCTTTATCCATAAAATGGGAAGAGCAACTATCTCACAGGGTTCTGAGGACTAAATAAATTTGTAGATAAAGTACTTTGCAAACCTAGAACCACCCTAAAAATCCTACACATCATTATTGCTATATTATTTATTACAGATATAGAATTGGTAAAGGTCAGAGTATTCAACAGAGACTGCTAGGTGGTACAGTGAATAGAGTGCTGAGTCAGAAAGACTTATCTTTGTAAGTTTAAATCTGATCTCAAATACTTACTAACTGTGTGACCCCAAGGAAGTCATTTAACCCTGTTTGCTTCACTTTTCTCATCTGTAAATGAGCTAGAGAAGGTAATGTCAAACCATTCTAATGTCTTGCCAAGAAAACTCCAAATAGGGCTATGAAGAATCAGATATGACCATTAAAAAATACCTGAACAACAACAAAGATGCAACCAAAGGAATAGTTCTAATTGTTCTAATTATATAGAAGAAAATTATCCAGAAAGTTTCCTTCCCATTTGAGGGCAGAGATCCTAGTCTCGGATCAATGATTAGTGGAGATAAATCTCTTCTCCAATTTGAGGGGAAACAATCTAAGTTAGTTTATTTTATATCTTATTAATAATACAGTAAATTTCCTCAAAGAACAGGATAAAAATTCCATGTAAATCTGGGTCTTTGCTCTTAAAGATAAGTGAGATAATTGATACTTGTGACATCTCAAATTCTAAATATGAACAGAACACTGAGTTTTAGTATTCCTAAAGAATTAATATGAAGAGTAATCCAAAGCTAGTAGAGATAAATATGATAGATATGAATAAGTAGCATTCTTGGTTGTTGCTCAACATAAATTATAATTGTCACTAGGGAAAGGAAATATATGACTACAAAGAAAGGTAGATTATTCATGTGCCAAGAATTAGGAACAACTATTGAGGGGTCCATATACTTCATTGGCATCCACAGAGTGTCAAGAGATCTGAGGGAAAACCACCAAGAGGGTAGAGACACTACCCATGGTAGATTTTTATGAGAGAATGCAAATGAGGGTAACAGGGAAATCATAATCTACAGTTTTGGAGGGAATTTCACATGGATAAAATTACAAGTCTGTTACAGTATTAAAAGGTGAATCTTGGGATAGATGTATAAAACTTCTGGCTCAGTCTATTGTTAAATTTAGAAGAGATATTAGGGGTTGAATAGTCAAACTCCTTCATTTTATAGATAGACTATAAAACAAAGTCTTTTATGTCTAGAATCAAGTTGAAATGACTCATGAGAGCTGATTATTAAATTTACAGTGTGATCATTTACAAATCAGAAATTTGCAAATACTACAAATTGGGCTTCATTTACTAATTCATTTATTGTTTAAATTTAAGAAACTGATAAGAATATATTAACAATGAAGATTAAACTTTAAAGCATATTGTATGCCTTTTGTTTTTCAGAGAGCAGACTGTTAAACACTTACTAGCACACTTTTGACTGGTGTATCTATCTGAAATAGGCCCAGGAATATGATATGATTTGTATATGACTGTGCTTCTCTCTTCAATGAAGGGCTTGATCTCTTGAATTTGATAAAATAGAGATGATAAATGTTTGTGAGGTTGGAATGAATCATTACTTTTGATCGCCCAATATCTAATTTTAATCACTCTGAAGAATGAAATGAGTTCTATTTGTCTAAATATGTTTTCAGTTCCAGAATATCCACATTGATTTGCCATGGTCTTGGCTTAGCTATGTGCAGCACAGCCTCCAGCAAGTGATAAAAAGCCTTAAGTGACACTTGGTGTACTGTTAAGTTGCCATGTCCTGCAGAGACATCTGGAAATGATTTTTATCCAAGTTTAGAGGGATGTTTGGAAGTGAATTTACATTTATCGTACTCCCCTCATCCTTTCCCATTCCCCAAACAAAAAACAAACAAGCAAAAATAAGAAGTTCTCATCAAGAAACAATAAAAGCAAGGTAAAAGGTAACCTCTATAAAAATCTCAGAGATAGGACTGGGTTATTGTTTTGTTTTGTTTTGTTTTTTTTGCCCAATATGACAGGAGAGCAAGACAAATAACATTTGTGTTTTTCTTCCACAGATATATTTGGGACTTCAGGGAGTGGCTAGGGTACGGACAGGAGGGAAGGTATGAAGTTGCCAGTAAGGTCTAACTTTTAATATTAGTTGGATATTACTTTAAATAGCCTAAAACTCAAATCCTAGGGAATACATCTTTGATTTATTATAGTTATTGGTCATTCATTAAATATCTCTTTAAAAAATTTTTATGATGTGGAAGGGCATTGGGCTAGACAGAAAAGCACTGGGGGAAATGTGGTTTAATGAATGAAATGCTGGACTTGAAAAACTTCTGGATTTGAAAATTCCCTCTGCCAATTACTACATATATGACTTTGAATGAGTCTTTTGCCTCCCTGTATAGGTCTGAACTAGAATAATTCTAAATTTTCTTCTAGCCCCGATATTCTGTGATTGAGTCTAATCAGATATGCATTCATATATACAAATAAATAAATATAATAAATATTCAAATACATACACACACATATAGAGAGAGAGAGAGCGCATGCACACACACACACACACACACACATATACACTTTTAATATTGAGAGCCAGACCTCAGAAAATGAGTGGTCAGCAAAATTTGTCTTTTGAACTTTACTTCCCTTTTAATGCCCTCTTCAGTGCTTATCACAATACCCAGAACTTTGCATAGTTCCCAGCATTTAGTAGGAACTTACATGCTTATTGACCGACTGATTATTTTCTGGAGTCCAATTCTCCCAGTACTTCCCCTCTATTGGGGAAAAAGAATAACAACAATCCTTAAGCATAGAATAAAAGGAAAAATAAGCTAAGAACCTCCAATCAGGGATTAGGAAAGAGAAATAGTGGGATGGAAGCAGTTTCCATAACACATAGATCACCTGTCTCTCAATGCTCCCTTGTTATAAGGGGTGAGGGGCAAGGAAAGGGAAACATAAAAAGAAGAAAGCATTTCCTTTATAGAAGGAACTATATCAGTTGAGGGCCTCAATTTATTCCTATCTTACCTTTTTGTTTAGTTATTTCTGTCATGTCTAGCTCTTTACAATTGGGGTTTTCTTGGCAAAGAGACTATAGTGATTTGCCGTTTTCTTCTCTAGCTCATTTTAAGATAAGGAAACCAAGGCAAATTGGGTTAAATGATTTGCTCAGGGCTACCCAGCTAGTAGGTGTCTGAAGCTAGATCTGAATTTAGAAAAATGAATCTTTCTTGACTCTAGATCCAGCATACTACCCACTCTGCTACCTAGCTGTGCAATCTAGACAAATCGAAACAAAAGACTTGAAAAGAAAGAAGTTTCCTACTAAGAGAATTTTAGAAGTTAGATTTGATAGCTCTATGGAAATCACTAAATGGAAAGAAAAAGAAATAAATGTGTATATATGCAAGTATACACATTTAACTTCAATGGTATGCTTCCATAAAATGGACTGTGTATCGGAAAATAAAAAACTCAAAAAATTCAGAAAAGCATAAATAATAAACCTATCCTTCAGTGATTAAAAGGAAATGAAAATTATATTTGGTAACGGACTTTTGAATAAAGAATCAAAAGTTAATTGAAGAATTAAAGTAATCCTAAAAGCTTTGTAAGACAAAGAATAAATAGTAGAAATAACAAAAACTTTCGGTCAAAGAAAGTGAAAAACACTGAAACAACTTACCTAAATTCTTGAGATGTAGTCAAAGCAGACTTTAGAGGAAATTTTAAATCTAAGCATTTTAACAATAAAAATAAAAAGCTAATTATTGATCTGAAAATTCAACTAAAAAATCCTTAGAAAACAAGCAAAAAACAGTCAAATACCAAAACAACTTCTAAAAACATCACAAACAAGTGACAAAAGCAAAAATAAATTAAAATTAGAATTTTGAGATAAAATAGATCAATCATTACCTAGCTTGATTAAAAGAAATACAAAAATTATATCACCAATATAAAAATAAAAAACACAAAGAAATTATAACAAATGAGGGGAAATTTATGAAAACTAACAGTTAATTATTTGCCATCAGTAAACCAATGTAAGAAAAAATAATAAATGAACTTGCAAAGACAACAAAGGTCCAGATGTATTTACAATAGAATTTTGTCAAGCATTAGGAAAAAAATAATATCAAAATTATATAAAATCTATAAAAATTGAAAAGGAGATGTTTCCAAAACTTTCTTTATGACAAATATAGTTTTATTACCTAAAGTACAGAGAGATCAAAGAAAACAATATACCAATCTCTATAAAGAATATTGAAGAAAAATTTTAAATAAGACACATGATTATTTGAGTTGGCTAATAAGAGACACAGGTATTTTGGCTTCAGAATATATATTTTGGGTGAGTATGGAGTAATTTGGCCATTTGATGTTATTGTGTTAGTTTCAGAGGAGGGGAATGTTAGGGCAAATAACCTCTTGATTTTATTGATTGATTAATTTTTATAGCAACATATTAGAAAAATTGTACTTATAATATGATGTGGTTGAGTTGAAAGATCATAGGCTCAGAGCACTGAACATGGAAAGGGACTTTAGAAATCTTTTAGTCTGATTATTTTATATTTTAGATGCTAATTAAAATTCATTATGTTTTATTGACTTGCCCAGGTCACATAAGTAGTAAAATGAAGTAGAAGCAGAGGTGTGCTAGAGCCAGCTTCTAATAGATTATAATTGCTTATTGCTGAATATTCAGTAGGAGCATTTACACAGTGGAAATCAACAAACAACCCAACCCAAATTGGGACTTGATCTACTATTTTGTTGACATTCTAGGCTTAAGAAACTGATAGGTAAAATGTTACTAATACAGATTAAATTTATAAGTGTGTCAAGTATATTTTTCCCCAAAAAACAAGTTGTTAATCATTTACTAGTACTCCATTAACTGTATCAGGTATATTTACCTAATGGGGGTGCTATGAAGTTCAAATTAGATACTTGTAATTTCTTTAAAATAGAAAACTTAATGTACTAAATACATATCAATTGTTTTTCCTGTTCTCATTTTTCTCATCTCTTATTTTAAAACATACATATAGAAATAGTCTTGAGATGAGTGACTATCTTGGTGTTCTTTTATGTTTAATGCTCAATAAACTATTGCGTGGATGGATAAAATGACCCCTTCTGTTATTGGATAAGAAATGTTGGAATGCATTCTCATCTTCTGAAGGTTCATTAGAAGTACTCTTAGGACAGATTCAGTTCTAATATTATATGTGTTTCATCCTGTTCCCACATTGTTTCGATTTCTTTTACTGAGGCTTTATATTCTGAGATTTTTTTTTTATTCCATATAATTTAAAGGTTGGAAATATTTGGCATGGTGATACTTATTTAAAAACATTGTTCTGAAATATTTATGGGCTTAAATGTCATAAGCCTGGAATTTTGTGAGCAACAATTTTATAATGCTCTGAACATTGTTATTTATTATTTATTCTCAAAAATGTTTTGGGATTTGTCATGTGATATTTGTCACTTTTGAATTTATAAAGACTAAAATACTATTGGTATATCATTTTGGCCACTTCATCATGATTGTTGATTTTCAGAATATGCTGTATTTTGCAACCTGTTATGATCCATTGTATAGTTTCTACTGTTTTCTTATATTATCTGCATTGGTCAATAAATCTAACTTCTTAAAAGATAACTTTAATTTCTAGTGGCAATGACCTGATCTGTATAATTCTCCAAGACCTTTTTGTTTCTGTAAACAGATCTGCATGGCTTCTCCATCCCATGTTTGTTTATTAAGTCATTTCAGTCATGCTTAACTTTTCATGATGCCATTTGGGATTTTCTTAGAAAATATACTGAAATGGTTTGCCATTTCCTTCTCTAACTCATTTTATCAATGAGGAAACTGAGGCAAACAGAGTTAAGTGACATACCCAGAATTATATAGCTAGTAAGTGCCTGACACTGAATTTGGACTCAGGCCCTCTTAAGTCTGGTGCTCTATAAATTCAGGATGCCCTCTAAATTCAATAATTCTTGGCAAAGATGTCAACTGACTTCATGAAAATGTCGCTCATCGAGGTCCTTTGATTCTCTTTCTCTTAGGTCTTACTGTTTGTGGGTTCCACTCAGAGAGACATAACTTTTACTTACTTTTGATAAATACAGTTGTAAAATTCTGTTTTCAGCCTTTATTATCATCATCATTAATCTAGATATTATCTTTTTTTCTATGAAGATCAGAAAGAAAAAGTCCTGAGATAGATCAGTATCTTGCTATCATTCTTTTATATTCAATATCCTGCAGACAATTGCAGAAATGGATAAAATTATTGCATCTTGTGATTAAATAACAATATCCTCATTATCAACAGATACATTTATTTAGATCCTATTTTGTGTCAAGCACTGTGCTAAACCCTGGGAATACAACGAAATGCAAATATAATATCTACCTCCAAGAAGCCCACATTCTAATGAAATTCTAATGAACACATTCTATATTAAAAGAATATATATTCAGGATAAATTGGAAACTAAGAGGAAAATTATTGGTATTAAGGAGACCAGGAAAGGCTTCTTAAAGGTTGTGGGATCTTTGCTGAGAATTAAAAGAAGCCAGGGAAAACAGAAGGCTAAAATGAGGAAGGAGAGCTACCAGTGTACAGGACAATCAATAAAAATGCACATAGTTGAAGAATGAAGCAGGAGGGAGGCTGGTATCCTAGGATTTTAAAATATGTGGAGAGGAATAAATTATAAGATGGTTATAAAGGTAGGGTTTAAAGAAATGAGAAAATGAAGTGCTCTAAAAGCTAGAAGATGTTATATTTGATCCAGGAGGTAATAGGAAGACACTGAAATTTATTGTTCAAAAAACTATTGAACAGTCCCCCTATTCAGGAGGATGTCATAATCAGACATAAACTTTAGGAACATCTCTTTGATGACTGAGTGGAGGATGGACTCAGGGGAAGGATAAGAATTATGTATATGATTTGTTAGTCATCTGCTTAAAGACTAAAATTGGATGAAGATGGGTAGATGATCAACTCTAAGGGAAAAAAAATTAAACAAAGAAGAGGACAGAGTCAAAGAGGACAGAACTATAGAAAATACTCATTCCTATGGGCATAGAGATGGGTGATAGTTTAGAAAAGATTGATAAGAAATGGTAAGAGAAAAAACTTGGAGATAGCATTGTTATGAAATTCAAAGGAGGAGGATATCCAGGAAGAAAGGGTTGGTTGAAGGCAACAAAAACTACAGAAGGGTTAAAAGTAGGATGGGGAATTGAAAAATAAACATTGCATTTAACAATTATGAGAATATTTGTAACTTTTGAAAATTAAAAAAAATACCCCTAATCATTGTTTAATCAAAAGGATTTGTCATGCATCAGGGAAATCTTAATTGAGATTAGATAACTTGAGTTTGTAGTAGATACAGTCTGTATGACTAAATGAATTTCTCCAAATGTATCCAATAACAACATCTATGGTGGTCCACATATGTAATTCCTGATAACTGGAAAGTCTAAGGCTATGGGATTGTTTGAGGCAAGGGATTCTGAGCTATGGTATGGTAAGCCAACTATATGTCTGTGACAAATTTGGCTCTGATAATTTAATTCCCAAAAGAGAGAATCAAATTAAAGATAGACACACAGGATAAAGTCAGAAACAAAGTCAAAATTCTCATAATAATCACCAGTGGGATTGGACCCATAGGATATGCTTCCAGGCTAAGTGAGAAAAGGATAAAGAATGGGAGAAGGAGGAAGAAGATGAGAAAAAGAAAGATGTGACCCCAAAGTCTAAATTGTAACCATACTTTTAGAGGGCTGTGTTAATAAGGAGATTTCATCTAAGAGTTGAGGAGTCAGATGTGAGGAGTCAGATGAATGACAGATCAATGTGTTTATTTTAAAGTGTTTTATTTATAAAACATATGAATGGGTAATTTTTCAACAACGAACCTTGCAAAACCTTCTGTTCCAAATTTTCCCCTCTTACCCACCATCGTCTCCCTTAGATGGCAGGTAGTCTAATACATTAAAATATGTTAAAATGTATGTTAAATCTATTATATATATACACAGATACATATGTATGTATATATATATATATATATATATATACATATATATATATATATATATGCATGTAGTTATCTTGTTGCACAAGAAAAATCAGATCAAGAAGGAAGAAAAAAAACTGCAAAAGAAAACAAAATGAAAGCAAACAACAACAGAAAGAGTGAGAATATTATGTTGTGGTCCATACTCTGTTCCTACGGTTCCCTCTCTGGGTGTGGATGGCTCTCTTCATCACTGAATAATTGGAACTGGTTTGAATCATCTCATTGTTGAAGAAAGCCACATCTGTCAGAATTGATCATCATATAGTCTTTTTGTTGCAGTGTATAAGGATGGATCTGCTCATTTCACTCAGCATCAGTTCATGTACATCTCTCCAGGCCTCTCCAAAATTATCCTGCTGGTCGTTTTTATAAAACAAAAATATTCACATAGCATAAAATTTATATACCATAATTTATTCAACCATTCTTCAATTGATGGACATCCACTCAGTTTCCAGTTTCTTGCCACTACAAAGAGGGCTGCCACAAACATTTTGGCACATACAGGTCCCTTTCCCTCCTTTAAGATCTCTCTGGGACATAAGCCCAATAGAAAGACTGCTGCATCAAAGGGTATGCACAGTTTGATAACTTTTTGAACATAGTTCCAAATTGCTCTCCAGAATAGTTGGATTCATTCACAGTTCTACCAACAATGTATCAGTGTCCCAGTTTTCCTACATCATCATTCCAACATTCATCATTATTTGTTCCTGTCTTCTTAGCTAATCTGACAGGTGTGTATGGAGTTGTCTTAATTTGCATTTTTCTGATTTACTATTTTCAATAGTAATTTGGAGCACCTTTTCATATGACTTCAAATAGTTTCAATTTCTTCATTTGAAAATTATTTGTTTATATCCTTTGACCATTTATCAATTGGAGAATTGCTTAAACTATTATAAATTGGAGTCAATTCTCTATATATTTTAGAAATGAGGCCTTTATCAGAACCTTTGAATGTAAAAATGCTTTTTCCAGTTTCTTGTTTCACGTCTAATCTTGTCTGTAATAGTTTTGTTTGTACAAAAATTTTTTAAGTTAGTATAATCAAAATTATCTATTTTGTGATTAATACTGATCTCTAGTTCTTTTTGGTCACAAATTCCTTCCTCCTCCCCAGGTCTGAGAGGTAAACTATCTTATGTTCTTCTAATTTATTTATAATCTCATTCTTTATGCCTAGATCATGAACCCATTTTGATTTTGTCTTGGTGTACGGTGTTAAGTGTGAGTCAATGCCTAATTTCTGCCATACTAATTTCCAATTTTTAATAGGAATGGATGTTGGATTTTACCAAATGCTTTGTATGCATCTATTGAAATGATCATATGGTTTTTGTTAATTTGATTATTGATATAGTCAATTATGCTAATTGTTTTCCTAATATTTAACCAGCCCTGCATTCCTGGTACAAATCCTACTTGGTCATGGTGTATTATCCTGGGGATGATTTTCCGTAATCTTTTTGCTGATATTTTATTTAAGATTTTCGCATCAATATTCAATAGAGAGATTGGTCTATAATTTTCTTTTTCTGTTTCATCCTACCTGATTTCAGTGTCAGTACCATGTCTGTGTCATAAAAGGAATTTAGTAGGAACCCTTCATTCCCTATTTTTTTTAGTTTATAAACTTTTGGAGATAATTGTTCTTTAAATGTTTGGTAAAATTCACATGTAAATCCATCTGGTCCTGAGGATTTTTTCTTAGGGAGTTTATTAATAGCTTATTCTATTTCTTTTTCTGTTAATCTGGGCAATCTATATTTTTTGTAGATATTTCTCCATTTCACTTAGGTTATCAAATTTATTGGCATAAAGTTTTGCAAAGTAACTCCTAATTATTGCTCTAATTTCCTCTTCATTAGTGGAATTTTTGAGACTAACAATTTGATTTTCCTCTTTCCTTTTTCTAGTCAAATTTACTAAAGGTTTATCTATTTTGTTGGTTTTTTCATAAAACTAACTTTATTTATTAATTCAATAGTTTTTTTTTTTACTTTCAATTTCATTAATCTCTCCTTTTATTTTTAAAATTTCAAGTTTGGTATTTAATTGAGGGTTTTTAATTTGTTTTTTTTTTCCTACTTTTTTTGTTGCAAGCTCAATTCATTGATGTTCTCTTTTTCTATTTTATGCTAGTAAGTATCTAAAGATAAAAAATTTCCCCTTATTACTGCTTTGGCTGCATCCCACAAATTCTGATATGTTGTCTCATTATTGTCATTCTCTTGGATGAAATTATTGATTGTGTCTATGATTTGCTGTTTCACCCATTCACTCTTTAGGATGAGATTATTTAGTTTCCAATTACTTATTGATTTATTTTCCCCTGGCCTTTTATTGAATATATTTTTTATTGCATCATGATCTGAAAAAAAATGGATTTACTGTTTCTGCCTTTCTGCATTTGATTTTGAGGTTTTTATGTCCTAATACATGGTCAATTTTTGTATAGGTTCCATGAATTGCTGAGAAGAAAGTATATATTCCTTTCTGTTTCCATCCAGTTTTTTCCAAAGATTTTGTCATATCTAATTTTTCCAGTATTCTATTTACCTCTTTAACTTCTTTATTATTTTTTTGTGGTTTGATTTATCTAATTGTCAGAGAACAAGGTTGAGATCTCCCATTAGTACAGTTTTGCTGTCTATTTCTTCTTGCTGCTCTTTTAATTTTTCCTTTAGAAATTTAGATGCCATACCACTTGTTCAGTACTGATATTGCTTCATTATCTATGGTACCCTTTAGCAAGATATAGTTTCCTTCCTTATCTCTTTTAATTAGATCAATTTTTGCTTTTTCTTGATCTGAGATCAGGATGGCTACCCCTGATTTTTTTACTTCACTTGAAGCATAATAGATTCTGCTCTAGTCTTTTACCTTTACTCTGTATGTATCACTTTGCTTTAAATGTGCTTCTTGTAACTAATGTACTGTAGGATTCTGGCTTTTAATACAGTCTGCTTTCTGCTTCCACTTTAAGGGACAGTTCACCTCATTCACATTTAAGGTAAAAAGTACTAATTTTGTATTTCCTGCTATTTTATTAACCCCAATTATATTTTTCCTCTTTTATTTTCCCCTTTCCCTACTCCCCAGTATTTTATTTATGAGCACTACTTGCTTCAAGCAGCCCTCCCCCTTTAGAGTCCTCTCCCTCTTATATACCTTTCCCCTATTATTTCTGTTTTCCCTTCTATTTAGCCTACTCCTTTCCTTTTCATTTTTCCCCTTCCACTTTTCTGTGAGGTGTGAGAAATTCTCAGATATGCCTAATATTCTCTCTTTCAGCCAAATATGATGAGATTAAGTTTCACACAATGTTCATCCCCTTCCCTTTTTCTTCTCAATCATAATAGGTTTTCTTTGCCTCTTCCTGAGATGTAATTTCCCTCATTTTAGCTCTATTTTCCCCCTTTTCCAGTACAATCCTCTTTCCACTTCTAGTTTCTTTATTTTATTATTATAACAGTAAAATCAAATTATACATGCACTCTCTATGTATACCCATAACAGAGATACAGTTCTCAAGAGTTCTTTTCTTTTTACCTTTTTATGCTTATCTTGAATTCTATATTTGGAGATCAAATATTCAGTTCAGCTCTGGTCTTTTCATCAGAAATAAATGGAATTCACCTGTTTCATGGAATGTCCAACTTCTTCCCTGAAAGAAAATGCTCAGTGTAGTGGGGTAATTTATTCTTGGCTGCATTCCAAGTTCCTTTGCCTTTGGAATGTAATATTTCAGGTCCTTTGATCTTTTAAGGTGGAAGCTGCTAGATCCTGGGTGATCCTTATTGTGGCTCTTCAGTATTTGAATTTTTTTTTCCTGGCAGCTTGTAATATTTTTCCTTTGGTCCAATAGTTCTGAAATTTAGCCATGATATTCCTTAGAGTTTTAATTTTGGGGTCTCTTTCAGGAGATATTCAGTGAATTCTTTCAATGGCTACTTTACCTTCTGACTCTGACATCCAGGTAGTTCTCTTTGATGATTTCCTAAAAAATAATGTCTAGGTTCTTTTTTCATCATGGCTTTCCAGAAGTCCAATAATCCTTAGATTGTCTCTCCTAGATCTATTTTCCAGGTTAGTTGTTTTTCCAATTAAATATTTTACTTTTTTTTTCTATTTTTTCATTTTTTTTAAATTTTGCTTGACTGATTCTTGATATCTCATTGAGTCATTCATTTCCATTTGTTAAGTTCTGATTTTTAGTTAATTATTTTCTTCGTTTACTTTGTCCAATTGAGTTTTTAAATGAGTTGTTTTGATCTATGGATTTCTTTTTCCATTTAACAAATTCTGTTTTTCTGGGAATTGTTTTCTTTTTTTCATTTTATCAAATCTATCTTTTAATGAGTTATAAGCCTTTTTAAAATTCTCTTGCAAAGTTTTCATTTCCTTTCCCCATTTTTCTTCCAGTTCTCTTTTAAGATGCTTTTTAATTTCTTCTAGGAGAGTGTGAGAATCAATTTATATCACCCTTTGGGGCTTCATCTGGAAATGACCTGCTTTTAGTTTCCTCAGGAAAATAATAAAAATAAGGTCTGCTTTTAGAGCAGGAGAGATTTTCCAAACTTTCTCTTCAAGTGGCTCTGGCTACAGCTGTACTGAGTCCAAGCTGACTCACCCCTAGTGCTGGGTGGACGTGGCCAGGTTTAGATGAGATTCTGGCTTTTCGGGGTTCACTCTTTACATTTTGTGTTTGTGTTGGATGTTTTATAACTTCTCTGCAGATTCTCCACTGTGCAGATCCCACAGTGACCTGGGAATCTGCACTGTACTTGGCATCTGTGCTCAGCCTGCTTGCCCTTGGCCCACCTCCCTCTATGCCAGATTTAAACAGACCTTTTCCAGCGATCTTCAAAATGATCTTCTGCTGGTAATTTGTTGTACTTCCTATATTCATGAATTCTGCCATTTACAATTAATTCAGAGGCTGGATTTGGTAATTAATGTGGGGGTTGTGAGAGGTCAGAAAGAAACGTACATCCTCTCCACCATCTTGGCTCTGCCCCCTAATTAGAGTGTTCTAACAGACTTCAACATGAATTTTTAAGTCCTCAAAAATGAATTTTGGGTAGAGAGAAAACTAATACAAGAAATGAATTCATATAAAAAAGGGGACAGTTGACCAAAAAGCAGGGAGTTCATTGTAACTAAATCTTTATCAGATCTTTCCCCAAACAAAGCACTCCTATTCTTCTAATTGCCCAACATGGCAGCCTTAGAGTTATGTTTGATGTATCACAAATTTTGGGGATCCTTCCTAACAACATTTCTCTCATTTGTGACTTTCTTTCCATTCACAAGCCTCTAACCCAGGTCAATCTCTCTTTACTTCTTCCCTAAATTATTGCACTAATCTCCCAGTTGTTTTTCCTGATTCTAGCACCTTCTGGTTGCCATCTATCATCTAAAGAATTGCACAACTGATACTCATAAAAGATAAATCTGATCATATAAATCCTTTATTAAAAAATCTTCAAAGTCTCTCTTCTGTCTGAAATTTTAAAGTTATCTATCTTTCCAGGTGTATTTCATATTATATCCCTTAATATATTTTATGTTCCAAACTGAAGACAATGACCAATGATGAAGTATTTTCCAGAAAAAAAAAGCTATACATAGTTTTTCTTTATGTAATCAGAGGAAAAAAAATGTGAAAGAGTGATGCTATACAATCTAGAGTCACTGAGATTCACATAACTATGTGGGTTAGTTCTATAGAAACAAATGTTTCTGTTTTTTCTCATCAGTGTAATCTTAAGTAACCAATTTGACTGAATTGTTCTCATTTGACATTGTGTAGACTAAGCCTTAGAGTCACATTTTATTTTGTGTTCCTCTTCATCACCCTATTTTGCAGTTTCTTGTTTTGTTTTGTTTTGTTTTGTTTTTTTTAATAAATCTAGTGACTTAAACCTCCCTGTATCCTGGTCTGTAATAATCCCATGTATCAGCTACAGCCCACTGAAGATATTGAACTTCATGGATAAATCCTAAATGTTCTTGGACCAAGAACCATGACTCTTAGGATATGAATTAATGATTAAAATTGAATTTGACTGAGTCTTAAATAGAGAAAACCAAAGGCAGATAGTTTTCCATGAAGCTAGCATAAATTTAGAATTTACTTTCTTTCCAAGGTCAAAAGAGTCTAATTAATTCACCTTCAGGTTAGAGTCTAGAGCTTGCACTTACTCATTTCACATACCTGTTGAAAATAGTCTCTCTTTGATGTGCTAAGGGAAAAAATCCTCATTAATAGAGTTGTAAGAATTAGCAACATATTGAAATTTGGACAATGTAGAGAAGAGGAATTATCACAATGAAAGATCTTCTATTTATGATATGTGTACATGACCTGTCATTCTCTCAAAAAAAGATTAGCTGTTTTGTGGTATGCTGTAATGAAATTTATAAAAGAGATCCAGGGCCTTTATTCAATAATCATGCCTTTGCTTCTCACTTTAGTTTTCCAAACAATCATTCCATTTATTGGTAGTATATCCTAAAAAAATTTATCTTGTCTAAAATAATAAGAAGAATCATTTTTATAAGTGAGAGGGTGTTTTTTTCTTTCAAGATTTGCAAAGCATTTCATGAATATATATCAGTTATTTCACAACAACCCTGTGTGGTAAAAATACTAATTATTATTAGCAGCCACATTTTTAAATTATTTACAATATTTATTTTTTCTCTATAAAATTTTTAATAATAGTCTTTAATTTTCAAAATGCAAAGATAGTTTTCGACATTCACCCCTGCAAAATATTGGGTTCCAATTTTTTCTCCTTCCCTTTCCTTAACCCCTCTCCTAGACAGCAAGACATCCAATGAATGCTAAACATGTGCAATTCTTCCATACAAATTTCCACATTTATTATGCTGCACAAGAAAAATCAGATCAAAAAGAGGAAAAATTAGGGGGAAAAGGCAAGCAAACAACAAAATAAGGTGAAAATACTATGTTGTGATCCAAATTCAATCCCCACAATGCTCTTTTTGGATGCAAATGGCTCTCTCCAACATGTCTATTGGAATTATCTCATTGGTAAAAAGTTAGGTCTATCAAAGTTGATCATCACAAAATGTTGCTGTGTACAATATTTTCTTGCTTCTACTTATTTCACTTAGCATCGGTTCTTGTAAGTCTCTCCAGAAATCTTTGAAATCTTCCTGATCCTTTCTTATAGAACAATAATATTCCATAATATTCATGTGCCATAACTTATTCAGTCCTTATCCAACTGATGGGTTTCTATTCAGTTTCCAGTTACTTGCCATTACAAAAAAAAAAAAAAATAGCAGCCACATTTTACAGATGAGGAAATTGAGGCTTAGAAAAGTTTAAGTGACTTGCCCAGGATCATAAACTAATATCTTAAATAGAATTCAAACTCAAACCTTCCTAATTTTAAACATAGCACTCTACCCAATGCACCATGTTGCTGAAATAATATTCATGATATAGATTAAGTGTTCTTGTTCTTAAGGTTCCTGGGAGCTCTTTTCTTTGAGCTTGTGTGACTTCTGTCACCAATCCAGCATCACTTAGGTGTCAGCTTGGCAACAGACTGTCTAGTACTACAAAGAGTTTTTGGAAGTTTGAGGGCAAGAGAAGGTGAACATCTCTGGTTGTAGACTACCTGCAGTGTCAAGAAGTAGGAACCAATTTTATTTCAAGTGAAACAGGAACCCTTCCTTTTGTAATATGTGTTGGTCTAAGTAGGTAGGAGTATGGTATGAATTCTCTGTGACCTAGGCAGATGGTGGGATAGCCAATAATTTTCAAGTGTGTTGTGCAGGTGAGCCACGAGTCTATATGACTAAGCTAGTTTGCCTGTATGCTTTATTTGTAGGATACCTAAGAGCTTTATTCCTTTTTGCTATGACCCTTCCTCCTCTCCCCTTCTCCTCTTTCCCTCCCTTATTCCTCTTTGTAACCACCCAAGCAACCAGCAGTCCATACTATTTTACTATGTGTCATAGAAATAGATCGTTATCTTGCTAAATGACTGGATAGGTTTTTTAGCAATAGTGCCAGGTCCATATTTCTCAGAAAAGGGATAGCTTTCCTCTTCATATTTTTCTTGAGCCAAATGTCTTCTAATTGAATTTTCCCAGCCTCTCTTGAGATTTCATCTTCCTCTTGGCAACCAGACAGACTGCTGACTGGATAATCATTCAGAGAATAAATAAAGCTGAATATTTAATGAAAAACTAAAAAGAACCTGAAATGCTTGAGGCATTTCTAGGATGGGAGTTATACTCATAAAGCAGGAGGGGTAAGTGGATATAAAGAATTATAAAGACAAAGGAGATTTTTTTGTCTATTTTCAAACATATGTGAAGATACACAAAGTGGTATTCCTTTCAGTATTGTTTTCTGATTCTCTTGTATATATGAAGATAAGTGGGAAGGGAGGATAAAGTTGAGAGAAGAAACAAGTCAATAAAATCTAATTCTCACCAGATACCAAAAATTGTTTAGGGAATTTAAGTAGATTAAATTATATTACTGAAAGATGAATCTAGATGTGCCTCTAAGACAGAATGAGTTTAGCCATGACAATCAAATGAGGGTTGTGGAGTAGGGGGGGAATTTGGCAAGTATATCAATTTTCTTTGTTGTTGGATTCAGTTATGAAATGTTGGCAGTTGGAAAACAGCTATTACTTTAATCTAATTGAATTAATTTTATTTTTACCAAACTGAGCATGGGGCTTCCCTTGACTCCTACCCCTTAAATTTGTTATTCAGTTGTTTTGATAATGTCAAACTCTTTGTAATCCTAGTTGGGATTTTTTTGGCAAAGATTCTGGAGTGGTTTGCCATATCTTTCTCCAGCTCATTTTTCAGATGAGGAAATGGAGTCAAAAAGGTTTAAGTGACTTGCCTAAAGTTGCAAAATTAGTAATTGTCTGAAGCAAGTGCCTTTATATTGAAGTCAGGAAGAATACTCCAGTCCTGGTTCTCTATCTACTGTGCCATGTAGCTGCTTCCCTTCTTAAATACCAATCTATTTTATATTTATTTTTCATGTTCTTTGCAAAAAAGAAAAAAAAAAAAATCTGGGATATCTTTTTTATCTAACATTTTATATATTTAATCTTCAACTCCTGAATTATCCATGTGATGAGAATTCAGAATCCGTAAAGGACAACATTTTATTGAGAACTTCCATCTCTCACTAGGAATATGTTCTACTCACTTCACTATTGCATGACCAATGTGCTAAGCCCTCCTTTCCACAACTGTGGTAGATCAGCTAAAGTAACACCTTTTACTCTGAAGGCAAAATAATTTTGAATCCACCTCATTCATGTTTTTTTTTATTTTAATTTCCACTGAAATTAAAATAAAAGATGTACTGTATGAGAAGGATAAAAAAATATAGCCTTCCGATGAGTGAATTATGCTAGTTCTTCTCTGACTGTGTTAGGGAGCATTAAGAAAGAAAATATTTATTTAAATGTACTGATCTTGAGAGTAATGAGAAGAATGTGATTGGGTAGAAAGCTAATCCTGGAGTCAGGAAGACTTTGGTCAAATCACACATATGACATAAAGGAGCTGTGTGAAGATGAGCAAGTCACTTCTCCTGAAGAAGTCCATTAGAAAAAAAATAGACTATGAATTCCTTGTAAGACAGCATTATTCTTTTTGCTCTTCTATCTTCAATACTTAGTACAATGCACTTTGTAATTATTTGTTGATTGACTTCTAGTCTTTATCAAGAGAAGTTTACAATCTTGCTATTCCCTATAAGGGTAAGATAACAGATCTGGAGGAAGAAGAAGGAGGAGGAGGAAGAAGAAGAAGAAGAAGAAGAAGAAGAAGAAGAAGAAGAAGAAGAAGAAGAAGAAGAAGAAGAAGAAGAAGAAGAAGAAGAAGAAGAAGAAGAAGAAGAAGAAGAAGAAGAAGAAGAGGAAGAGGAAGAGGAAGAGGAAGAGGAAGAGGAAGAGGAAGAGGAAGAGGAAGAAGAGGAAGAAGAGGAAGAAGAGGAAGAAGAGGAAGAAGAGGAAGAAGAGGAAGAAGAAGAAGAAGAAGAAGAAGAAGAAGAAGAAGAAGAAGAAGAAGAAGAAGAAGAAGAAGAGGAAGAAGAGGAGGAGGAGGAGGAAGAAGAAGAAGAAAGAAAGAGAGAGAGAGAGAGAGAGAGAGAGGAAGGAAGGAAGGAAGGAAGGAAGGAAGGAAGGAAGGAAGGAAGAAAGAAAGAAAGAAAGAAAGAAAGAAAGAAAGAAAGAAAGAAAGAAAGAAAGAAAGAAAGAAAGAAAGAAAGAAAGAAAGAAAGAAAGAAAGAAAGAAAGAAAGAAAGAAAGAAAGAAAGAAAGAAAGAAAGAAAGAAAGGAAGGAAGGAAGGAAGGAAGGAAGGAAGGAAGGAAGGAAGGAAGGAAGGAAGAAAGAAGAAAGAAAGAAAGAAAGAAAGAAAGAAAGAAAGAAAGAAAGAAAGAAAGAAAGAAAGAAAGAAAGAAAGAAAGAAAGAAAGAAAGAAAGAAAGAAAGAAAGAAGAAAAGAAAGAAAGGAAGAAAGAAAGAAAGAAAGGAAAGAAGAAAGGAAGGAAGGAAGGTAGGAAGGAAGGAAGGAAGGAAGGTAGGAAGGAAGGAAGGAGGGAAGAAAGAAAGGAAGAAGAGCAACAAAGAAAAAGAAGAAAAGGAAAGGAAAGGAAAGGAAAGAAAAAGAAAAGAAAAGAAAAGGAAAGGAAAGAAATATTACTTTAGGAATATTTTGGGTAAATCCAAGGTTCTGCTTTCCTCTGTTATATTAGAATTCTGGCGAAGCCCACATTGTTTGCTAACATTGAAAATATTCGTTGTGGTGACATCAGGAGACCAGTGGGTAGTATAGGGGAAGGAAGGAGGGAAACTGAGGGGGAAGGTGAGAAGAAGAGATATTTCTTTATTTGGAATTGTCTTTATTTTCAACCAATCATTAATCTTTAGGAAATAATCTATGTCCTCATTTTTATTGCTCAGGCAATCTGCTCTATCCTGTTTAAAATGATTATCTGTAAGGAAATCTGTGCCAGGTGGACAAAGGGGAAAGTTTTGCTTTTAAACACATGTTGTTGCAGCCAAAAATTCCTACTGTCTGTGCAATACCTGAGGCTCTCAAGTTCATCTTTCCTGTTTTCTGAAAGCCACTCAAGTCTGTACACCAGGCTCAACAAGCCTCAGCCAGACACCATGCGAAATGAAGAGGGCAAAACACACTCTTCTTCTATTTAATTCTCTGCTAGGACCTCAGCTCCTCAGCCAACAGCTTCTACAAGGTCAACTCTTTGACTATACTATCCTCACAGAAGTTGCTCAGTTCTGTGTCTAACTTTGCAACCCAATGGCGTTTCCTTGGCAAAGATAGTGAAATGGTTTGCCATTTCCTTTTGCTTGGATTAAGATAAATAGAGGTTAAGTAACTAGGCCAGAGTCAAATCTAAACTCAGTTCTTCTTGACTCCAGGTCCACTGGCTAGCTGCCCCACCCCCATTCATTGTCTCTCTGTCTCTCTGTCTATCTCTTTCTGTCTGTGTTTGTCTTTGTCACTCTTTGTCTCTATCTTTTGTCTCTGTCTCCCACCATTAAAGGCTTTATTATACAATATCAAAAATAATGGTCAATTAAGAGTTAATTCATCTTGTTTCCTTATTGGCAATAGAAGATAGGGCTTAGAAGAGAACTTGGAAGTCATATAATTCAGTGGAATCAAACTCAAATAGATATGGGGACCACTGCTAGGTCTAGTCTTTTTATACCTTATAGGATACTGTATAGAATAATAAAAAAGAGAAATTTAGAGCCTGAGACTTTTTCATAGCTACACTGCTATCTAAGATGATGTTGAACAAATCTTTCAACATGTCTGGGCTTCAGTTTCTTTATATGCAAAGAGAGATCTTTGGATCATGTGCTCTTTCAGATTTCTTCTATATCTGAAACTATTTTTGTAGGAAATTGAAGAACTCCTATGGACTCAATGAGGATGAATCTAATGGCTTACAGGAGCAGGGGAAAATGAAAAAAAAAAATTGCCTTTAGTTACAAATTTTCCCAGAACCATTTTTACAGGAACTAAAAGTAATAAAGGGTTTAATGCTTCACTTAAATGTCTAATGGGAACAAAATGTTGTTCTAAATCTCTTTTTCTACTTTGCTGATAGAATATGTGAGCTGATGTGTATTTTAGAGTGTTCTAATCCTTTAATGGGGGTAGAGCCTTTGAGGTATCTTCCCCCTCTCAGGTGTCATTCCCAAATACATGCTTCCAATTTAACTTTCCAGGCTATATTGTAGTAGCCTTGGGCAAATGTAGGTGTCAGGTTTGTGAGAAAAGCATGCTGCTGATGTTTATCATGTGACCTGTTAAAGGGTAACATGAGGGTTATCCTAG